>NC_141598.1:18258058-18558058 GCF_047967505.1 Dipteris shenzhenensis
TCCCTCTTCCTAGCAATACGACACGCATCAGGATCGTGACGATCACAGGACAAAGTGAAAAGCAAGAGAGAGCTGCCAACTTTCAGAATGATTCACGCTGTGCTGGTGATGAATACACAGGGCAAGCCTCGCCTCACAAAATTCTACGACCCAGTTGTAAGCAAATTCTTGTTGTTTAATGTGATTGGGATGGATTGTGTTCCGCGCTATCAGTTGATGAGATGATCGTGAACAAGATAGAAAGCTCTAGGGTTGAAGCCATCGAGACTGACGGTAGAGGCGCTTCTCACATCATTTAATCAACTTTCTGTCTTTCAGTCCGCTTGTTTGCTAATAATAAGCAATTATTTCTATTGTTGATCGAAGAGCAGCGTGTGGACAAGCAACAAGACATAATTCGACGTGTTTACACAGGTCTGTCACTCTTCGGCTATTCCACAGGGTCAAAATTTTAATTCTATGAGAGATTAATGACTCGATCTCTCTTTTTCTTGGCTGATGTTCCTTTAAAGATTTGTCATTGATGTTAAAGAAAACATCAGAAGTTCTTATTGTGATGTGTTTCGTGCAGTTCTATCCAGCAGGGCTGAACATCTTTGCAATTTCGTTGAAGCCGATGACATCTTTGGTCCAGTGCGTCCATACCGTTCTTTTGAAAGTGTATTTTCTTTAAGGTTTTCTTTGGTTGCGTTATGAATCTTAGACTGTTTTACCTTGTGTTAGGTGTTTTAGCTTGTGTGTGTGTGTGTAAGAGAAGAAGAAGAAGAAGAATATATTATCGTCCTCTGAAGACCAAAACCGGCCTATGGGACCTGAGCAATACAATATCACAAGTACATGAAAGCTCCTCCCGAAGATGGGAGGGTGGAAAGAGAAACCACCTTCTAGGATTCAGGTGGATTCCTATGCTTTAAGAGCTTATACACAAATGTTCCTAAAGCTGAAGGTGACCCTTTATGCAGCAAATCAGCCAGTTTGTTATGTCCCTCAAGGAGGTGATTGAACTCTTCCCTAATGTGTGCATAGTGAGGGCATATCATTACCATGTGTTCTTCTGTTTCAACCATACCTTGATCACATAGTTGGCATATTCTACTCTCCCTTGGCATCTTTTTCCATCCCCCTGTTTCTATTTGCAGCTGGTGTGATCGGGTGCAAAGTGAGGCTAAAGCCCTCCGTTTATGCACTGCTATAGGTGTACATATGTACTTCTGCGTTGTTGTCTCCCTTCCTGTATAAATTGACCAATATTCGGGGTTGATATATGTGCGATAGTACTCAAATTTATCTTTGTTTTCTGCTGTTTGCCATTTCCTGTGTAGTGCATTCAGCAGGTCATAATGAAAAGCCTCTTCATCAATCTCCTCTGAAGAGTAGTTTAAATACTCTTCTACTTCCCACTTCTTGAACCATTTTTTTAGGTCCTGTGCCCATCCGGATGTCAAAATCTTGCCCTTGTTTGTCTTTTGAAGCTTCTGACTTTCATTCCATGCTCTCTTTGGTAGCCTTTCATTATCCATGCACTTGACCTTTGTGATGTATCTGAGTACTCTCTTCAGAGCATGTAGCTCTATGGGTATACATCCTGTCTCTAGGAGTAACAAAGAGTATGGTGTAGTAGCCTTGATGCCCAGGTGCCTCCTAATGAAAGACTTTTGCATTTTCTCTATCTCATTCCACGTTGATGGAGATATACTCCCACCCCATACCTCTACTCCGTAGAGTACTGTCTGTATCACATATGCCCCAAAGATCATATTTCGTACTTGCCACCTTCTCGTATTGCTATTGTTGCACTCATTTTCAAATTGGAAGTATTTTGCCCATCCTGCATCAAGTCTCCGTTGCACACAGCTGTTCCATCTATTATTGGCGGGGATTTCAATACCCAAGTATTTGAATGAGTGCACTGTCTCAATGGGTTGTCCTTTATATAAGATTTGGAGGGGGCTGCTTGGCTGTATAGTCTTGACTATCATGAGTTTAGTTTTGTTGACATTAATAGCCATCCCACTCTCTGCACAAAATATGCTGAAGATATCCATCATTTTTTGCATCTTACTTTCACTATCAGTGAAAACAACCACATCATCTGCGTAAAGAAGCAACCAAATCACGAGACCTGCTAGATGAGGGCTGTATAACTCATCTTTACATGCTTCTTCATTCACCAACTCCTCAAGTCTATCAATGCATAGGCCGAACAAAGTGGGTGAGAGCGGACATCCTTGTTTTACCCCCATATTACTATAGAACTCTTGTGACATCCCATCCTTACATTTTAGTTGACATTTTACTTTCTCATAAAGTCTAAAGACAGCAAACCTTATTTCCTCGGGCACCCCTATGCATTCCATTCTCTCCCATAGCACATCCCTAGGCACTGTATCAAATGCCTTCTTAAAGTCAATGAAACAACAGAAGAGTGGCTTCCCCTTGAGGCGGCTTTCCTCCATCAAAACTCGAAGAGTAACTAGGTGATCCACTGTACAGTGTTTTGGTCTGAAACCAGCTTGTCCCATTGCTCTTTTATTTTCTTTCTCTGCCCAAGCACTCAATTTTGCCTCTACTATTGTGCTATATAGTTTGGCTAGAGTGGAACATACCATAATTGTTCTGTAATTTGTTAATTGATTGCGGTCACCCCCTTTGTAGATTGGTTTGATCCAATTCTCTTGCCATTCTGTTGGGAAACCATTCATCAAAGCCTGATTTAGTGCCATTGCTATGTGCCTTTGCGTGTGCTCATTGGTCCACTTAATGAGTTCAGCCACTAGGTGTAGAGTGTCTGCTGCCTTTCCATTTACCATTTTCTTGAGGCCATCTTGTACATCTTTCAATGAGAAAAGACCCTGAGTATTACTGCTGAGAGGTATGCTCACCATGGGCCGAGCCTTGGGATGTGTGTAGAGCTGTTGAGCATATTCCAGCATCTGTGTTTCTGTAAAATCTCCCATAATGTCATTTGACCTTTATTTAATTCCTTTCCATGCTCTTCTAGGATGCTTGATAAAATCAATTGCATCAGTCCATTCCTTGTTCACAATATGTGCACGTCTTTTTTTACGTGTAAGTGCATGGAGCTGTTTCTCAGCTGCTCTTTTCTCATCCCCCATTGGGATCCCCTTTAGTGCATTCCTAGCTGCCTTGCACTCAGCATCAAACCAAACATTGTATGGTAGCCCTTTCTTGCATTCTTTATTGCTCTTTTTGTACCCCAAAACCGACTTGGCTGTAGTGAGAATAGCATTTTTCAATTCTGTCCACCCAATTTTCTGTTTTCCCAGCAGACACGTCTCTAGAGTTTCAGCGTACTCCACCTTCTTTGCCTCATTTATATGATAGTTGCCTTCAACTGTTTTGCGCTCTTCTAAAGTTGCCTTGGCAAGTAATATATTAAGCTCCACATATAGTGGTGTGTGATCTGAATCAGGGGACTTTGAGCCAAGTGAGAAATTGTGAATGAGATGGCAAGCTTCCAAACCAATCAATGCATAGTCGATCACCTTGGCCCTCCACTGGCAGGGAAACAAGTAGGGGTATTTGATTTTGGGAAAAGGGCTGTGCCATTCACCACCAACATGTGCATTCCATTCATCAATTGCTCCAATGCCCTACCATGTGCATTCACTTCCTTATCCTTCGAGCATCTACACCAAATGGGGTCAATGTCTATCTCATGTTCCTTGATGTATTCTTGCTGAGTGGGATAGTGAAACTGTAGATCTCCTATCCGTGCATTGAAATCACCAATGAGCAAAACATTTCCTTTTTTGTTGAACATAGCTATATCCAAGCACAGGTCTCCAAGTGGCTGGGTTGGGTCAACCTCATGTCTTTGGTAGAAGGGAGATTCTCTATGAGGAATGTAGCACCCTGCAATGTAAAGTGGTGAGTGCATTCCTTTTACCATGATCCATATGAAGCGTTTGTGGATGTCATCTTTGGCTATGGAAATCATGTCTTGTATATGCTCCTTGTATATGCATGCTACCCCTCCTTGCCCTCGTAGGCCAACTTGCTTTTGCCAGATGGAGTGCACCACGTATCCATTAATTTTAGGAATTCTGCATATGTCCCTTTCCCAAGTCTCTGCGAGAAAAATAATGTCTGCATCATGCATAACTTCATTCAATCCAGCCCCTTTATGCCAAGGGAAACCTCTACAATTCCAAAACATGATCTTCAACTTCTTTTGGGTTCCATAGGCCGCGTGTTCCTAGAGAGAGAGAGAGAGAGAGAGAGAGAGAGAGAGAGAGCGTTTATTAAAAGTCTTCGAAAATCCGAAGGGTCTATGAGATTGAAAAACCCCAGATACAAGGAGCTGGATGGTTGGAGCCTTTAAGCAAGCATCTATGCCCAAGACAAGTGCAACATAAACATAGAAACACTAGTTTTAAAAAATGTCTGAGCCCATGGAGAGGACAGAAGTTGTCGCATGGCATTGCTCCTTTGGATGATGGTGGAAGAGTCAAGCCCACAGTAGGTGCAGGTGATGCACGAGGCTGCAGTGGCATAAAACCTGTGATAGAGTGATGGCGAAGATCAGTGTGGTCTGCTGTGATCTCCTAGCTATGGCCATGTGTCGAACAAGTGCCACTATAACACCCGTCAGCTGTGCCATGATCTGTGCATCAACATGCTAATGGGTCTATCGTGTCTCTTGCTCCAAGCCTCGGCTACACCGTCTCCCCAGGGGTTGCTCGTTCGTGCTATTTGGCTGGAAAAACTTAGTGATCACACTCCGCGCTTTGATCTCATCTATGTGCCTTTAGCAGATGGTCTCTATATCATACGGCCTTAGGAATAAGAGAGAAGAGGAGATGAATGAGAGAAAGAAGAGGAGAGGAGGGCTTTTTTACTTTGTGGAAGCAATTCCAAGGAGCCAAATATGACTCATCCAAAGTGATATGAGGATCAAACACATGACACAGACAATGACAAGATCACAACTGAAACCAACAAGTGTGCTTGCAGTTAGTGACATAAATGTTCGTCGTGACGTGACTATATACATTGGGTGGGGAGAGAGAGAGAGAGAGAGAGAGAGACGTCTGCGGAAGGCCTAACGGGCCTATGGGACAAAGTGCGGAAAACACCAAAAGGGAAAAAAACCTCATACAAGCCACAAAGGGCTGGAGCAAAGGGCGCGCTAAGGCCCTTGCTGAGTACTATGCTGAAATAAAGAGCTCGATAGCTCAAGAAAAATCAAATACAAAACATGTCGTATCATATCATATCATGTCGTGTCATATCATGTACTATCTGAAAGTAGGAAGAGAGCTAGAATTGGGACTAGAACTCAGAATCCGAAACCCGGCACTGTGGTGTCTCATCTATGAGTGGCGAAAATGTCTTAGATGTGCGTATGTGTGGCCATCTGACACATCCCAGCACTCCTGAAACCCCTGATCTGCAAAATAACCACTCACAACATCAGAACTGAGCAGGCTGCTCACCACCCAACCGTGACATCTACGGGATGTGATCCCGAATCAGAAGATGTCCCCCCGAGCCACGAGCTGAGCTACCGGCACGAACTCCCAATCAGATCCAAACCAGCCTGGTGTCCCATACCACCAGGTGGCGCTGTGAAGCCCTGGATCTGCCACTGGGCCTTGGGCTACGCTAAGATGCAGGCGCGCGTCCGCGACACAATCCAGGATCAGACCTAGCACCTGGGAACGAGACTTGCTCCCAACTGCACACTGAGAACTGAACCCCCTGGGCCTCTTTTATAGACTCGGGCCCCGGCGCCAAAAATAGCGAAGACCTATAAATAGTTCATACCCTTGCCACTCAACCCGAGAATCAAGCCTGCCTAGCTCTAAGCCTCCCCAGGCTAACCTGAGCTAGTTCTGTGTACCTAGTACACGTCAGATACCGATCCGTGCACATGACATACTCCCCCTCCTCTAAGAACTCACTCCTGAGTTCGGTAAGAAATCGGGAAATGTTCTTTGGAGGTTTTGTAATGTCTCCCATGTTGCATCCTCCTCAACACGATCCTTCCACTTAATCTTGTATTCCGTGATAGTACGATTTCGAATCTGTCTTTCACGAAATTCAAGAATAGATTCAGGTTCGTGAGGAATAAAAGTTAAATCTGTAACTTCTATAATCTCATGAGGAGAAACAATTTGATCATCTGCACCCAATACTTCTTTCAGTCTACTGACATGAAAGACTGGATGTACTTTAACATCAGGAGGCAATTCTAGTCGATATGCAACTGGTCCAATTCTTTTAATGACCTTGAATGGGCCACAATATCTGGGGGATAATTTCGGAACCAAACCAGTACTTAGGCTCTTGGATTCCTTAGGAATTCTCAAATATACCATCGTTCCTTCAGAGAACTCTCTAGGTGAACGATGTCTATTAGCATAAAATCGGTCCCGATCTTGGGCACTTCTAATAGACTCCTTGGCAAACTGCAACATTTCCTGCATGTCTTGCAAGAAATTCTTAGCAGCATCATTTTGAATCCCTTGTAATCCTACCATAACTGGTGACTTAGGTTGAAACCCGTACATAAGCATAAAAGGACTATAACCTGTACTAGAATGCTTTGCACTGTTGTAAGCAAATTCAATCATGGGTAGATAATCTTCCCACGAAGACTGTCTCTTAGATACATATGCCCGAAGCATGTCTTCAACCAACTGGTTGACCTTCTCTGTACTGCCATCGGATTGTGCATGATCCGAGGAACTCATACTTAGAGTAGTTTCTAACTTCTCAAATACAAGTGTCCAAAAGTTACTTGTAAACTTTGAGTCCCTGTCACTGACTATGTCAGATGGCAAACCATACAGCTTGAACAAGTGGTCCACAAACTCGTGAGCCAGCTGAACAGCTGAAATAGTTGTTCTTGTAGGTAAGAATCTAGCCATTTTTGTCAAACGGTCAACTATGACCCAAATAGAGTCATGACCCTTGCGCGTACGAGGCAAACCAGTAATAAAATCCATGGAAATACTTTCCCATTTATTACCTGGAATCTGTAAAGGCTGTAATAAGCCCGCGCTCCTAAGGCGTTCAGCCTTAGTAACCTGACAAACTCGGCAACCTACCACATAGTTCTCTACAAATGCACGCATCTTAGGCCAATAAAAGGTATGCTTCACAAGAGACAGAGTCCTATGTATACCTGGATGTCCCGCACTAGGAGCATCATGACACTCCCAGAGAATCTTGGATTTTAGGTCCAGAACATCAGGTACACAAATCTTTTCATTCCGGAACAGCAAGCCGTTCCTAATCATCCACTGACCTCCCGCCGCCTGTATCCTAGGTGGCACAATCCCTGAGTCCTGGTCAACCATGGAGCTCCCATCCTGGACTTTCTGCCAATAAGAACTGAAATGACTATCAGTTGCGTATAGCCCTCTCAAGGATTGAAATAGGTCTGAGGATATTTCCGTAAATGACAAAGCATTTACAAACTTAACTCGACTTAAGGCATCCGCCACACTATTCAGCGAACCCTTACGATAACGTATTTCGAAATCAAAATCCTGCATTAGCTCTGCCCATCTAGCTTTCCTTCCTCTCAATTCTGATCCATCACACACATACTTGATTGACTGGTGATCAGTCAATACAAGGAATTTTGAACCATACAAGTAGTGTCTCCAAACCTTGAGAGCATACACTACCGCATAAAGTTCCTTCTCCAGTGTGGGCCAACGATACTGGGTGTCGTCTAGCTTCTTACTCTCAAAAGCTACAGGTCTACCTTCTTGGAATAGAGCGGCCCCAATCGCATAATCACTCGCATCGGCCTCTAAAACATAAGGCCGAGTAGGATCGGGTAATGCAAGAACGGGTGCTTCCTTGATAGATAACTTCAAGGTTTCAAAAGCCTTGTTCATTGCATCATTCCAAGGGATCGGTTGAGTAGACCTGCGTCCACGACCTTTCAATATGTTGGTCAAGGGTACCGTGATTTGTGAATAATCACGGACTGACTTCCGAAGAAATACCGTAAATCCTAGGAAAGAACGAAGTTGTTTCACAGTCTGAGAGATAGGCCATTCTAAAACCTTCTGGATACGATCCAGATCAATGCTAATACCTTCAGAAGAAATCTTGTGTCCTAAGTAAATGATCTCCTTCATAAAGAAGTCACATTTACTCATCTTGGCATAAAGCTTATGCTGTCTTAGAACAAGTAAGACAACCCGAAGGTGTCCTATATGATCCTCAAGCGTTTTACTATATACCAAGATATCATCTAAGAACACGACAACAAATTTGCCCAGATAATCTCTGAACAAATCGTTCATCATCTGCTGAAAAGTAGCAGGAGCATTGGTCAAACCAAAAGGTAATACGAGGAACTCGTAATGACCATACCTAGTCCGGAATGCGGTCCTATCTATGTGTTTAGCATAGATACGGATTTGGTGATAACCCGTACGCAAATCAATCTTAGTGAAATACTTCGCTCCGGCCAAACGGTCTATCAAATCATCAGAACGAGGTAAAGGATAGCGGTTCTTAATTGTAACTTTATTTAGTCGTTTATAATCTATACACATCCTCCAGGAAGAATCCTTCTTCTTTCTTAAGAGGACAGGTGCACCCCAAGGAGATTTACTTGGGCGGATATAGCCCATATTCAGGTAATCCTCAAGCTGGATAGCTAACTCATCCTCCTCTACCTGGCTCATCCTATATGGTGGTACACTGATAGGTTGAGCCCCTGGGACTAAGTCTATGCGATGATCTACTGCCCTTTCTGGAGGTAAACCTTCCGGCAGTTGAGCTGGGAATACGTCCTTAAAATTATCTAACAACGTTCTCAATTCTCGGTGTTCAAACACACTTAATTCATTTTTGTTAATTACCGAAACAATAAATGAAGAGAGTGGAATCAAAACACACTGATAGACATCATAATGAGAAGTGTTTAATATATTCCGAAGCTGCATCGCAGATACAATAGGCCCCTGAGAAGGGATAATCTTATCACACTGAATACAAAATTGGGTGCCTTTGTCTTCAAAAGAAAGGGTATGCTCCGTCCATCCGATCTGGATATTGTGGGTTTTAAACCACTCTATCCCGATCAACAAGTCTACATGCTCTAGATGCATAACGTAACATGTGAGAGCTCCTGTGTAGGCTTGAATCCGGATGGGAAGCGCTTCAACCTTGCGATCCCAAAACTGCTTCCCGGCTGGAAGCTGCACCTCGTAGGTGTGGTCGCTAGGTACTGTGGACAGCCCCATCTTCTGCACAAATTTGTAATTAACAAAATTGTGAGAGCTGCCCGGATCAAAGAGAATGTGAACCCGTTGGTCCCTAACTTCTCCATAAACTCGGAAAAGATCATGGGAACCAAATAACGAAGTATTAAAGGTACAATTACAAGAAAGGGGGCAAGTAATGACATTTACTGAAATACCTGTCATCGTAACCTGGTTGGCTCCCTTGGCTGCGGTACGCTGACCTGCCTGGAGCTTCGGTCCTAGCACCAATCTCTGGTTCTTCCGCTTAGGACACTCATTCTTCGTGTGGCCCCGCTCCTCGCAATAAAAACACCGGCCCTCTTTCTTGAGCCTGAGAGTGCGAAGGAATCGGGCCTTACCATTCTTCGCAGGAGTTAAGCTTTTCTTGGAGGCGTTGTCCGTAGACTTCGTCTCCCCAATACCAGTCGCATGCTGAAAGAACTTGCGTTTGTTCTTTCCGCTGGTCTCGGTAACTGTGGTTGTTTTAATACCGGCCATGGTATCATCATATATGCGTGCATATGTCATGGCCTCCTGTAATGTTGTGCACTTGTTATTCTTAATCTGTAACTTATAGGAGTCTGGCAAACCATCCACGAAAAAACCTAACAAGGTTACAGGATCCATTTTGGTGGCCCTGGTTTGCAGATCCCTAAATCTCTGAAGATAGACTTCAAAAGTTAAGTTCAATTTTGACATATCGAGGGCTTTGAGCTTGCCGACGATATCATAATCATCTTCCTTCTTCAGGAACTCCTTCCTGAAGATACCCTCAAATTCTGTCCAAGTATCAGGCTTAGGCTGGAGTTCTTTCCACCAAAGCAAGGCTTTACCTGACATAAACCCTGCTGCTAGCTGAATCTTTTTCTCGTCTGGATAGGGGTGAAATTGGAAGTGAACTTGCCACTTGTGCAGCCAAGTGTCAACCACCTCCTTTGTTCTTGATTTCTGGTCACCTGGAAAGGGATCCGGAGTGATATTCGGGCCTAGCACGGAGGCCATGGCATCCACATGCGTGAGTGCCTGAACCGTGCTAGCCAGAAGAGTCAAGGTAGCTTGTATCCCTTGGAGTTGCTGTGTCAACCCCGATTGATTAGCGTTGACCTGCTCAAATTTACCATCTAGAGCAGTCGTGAACTCACTGAAGGCTTTCTTAGTGATCAGGTCGTCATAGAGACCCTGATCATCCTCCCCCACTGGAGTGTAATCTAATTCCTGCTCTCCCATAGTGAACTCGGGATTCGGAGCATCAGACATGGCTGAATACTAACTCGATTACAGGCTGAGAGAAATAAATAACTGAAACGGAGCACGGAGGGAGATGGAGTAGAAGAGAACCGTCCCAGATAAATCTGACAGAAAGGATGCTGAAATCTGGAAGACCACGAACCCTGGTGCCTCCCCGAATCTGCAACCGGATGCGCAGTCAATGGTGGAGGCTGTACGGACTGCTGACGTGGCCTGTACGGCTGCTGACGCAGTCCGTACGGTGGCTGTAGGTGCAGGCGCAGCTGCTGTACGGAGCAGCTGCAGGTACCGCAGGTGACAGTACAGTCCGTACAGGCTGTACGGCTGTAGCTGCAGCTGTACGGGCTGGTACTGGAGCCTTGGGAGCAGCGCTGGGCTGACGCAGGCAGGGGCTGCAGCAGAGGAGCTGGTCGAAACTGAAGAGCGAGGCGGGCTGGCTCAGATCTCAAGGTAAGATCTCGAAACTGGGGCTGCTTGTGGGTTGCCTAGCTCCCAGCCCCCACCTATATAGGGTGCAGGGCGGCCTAATTTGGAAGCTAGGCTTCCAAAGAAGGCTGAGCCCCTCCAGCTTTGGAGGGGTGCTTTTACGAAAAAAGCACCTGAGCCCCTCCAACTTTGGAGGGGTGCTTTTTCGCAAAAAAGCACCTTCCCCCTGCCCTTCTTCCTGCGCAGGCTGCACGCAGCCCTAGGCAGGCTGTTCGCAGCCTGTTGCGTAGGCTGTGGTCAGCCTGTTGCGCAGGCTGTCCTACCCCTACAGCCTCGCCTCTTCTACTCCCCGCATACTCTACTCCTAGGCTGTCAATTTCCTGCCCTACGCTCCTTCCTTTCTGCTCTCCTTCTCCTCCCTCAGACTTCTCTCTGTAGCCTTCAGATTTTTCGTTTCTATTTCACTCCTCTTCTTCTTCCTTTTCCAGATATTTCCTCACCCCTTCTACCCCAGGTAGACAGCAAATACGCAGCAGGAAATCTCGAATTTTAGGGCTTACCTGGAAGAGAAATCCGTCAAATTTCTCGCATCAGAAGTTCCTACCTCAGGAGTTGGCTCTGATACCAACTGACACATCCCAGCACTCCTGAAACCCCTGATCTGCAAAATAACCACTCACAACATCAGAACTGAGCAGGCTGCTCACCACCCAACCGTGACATCTACGGGATGTGATCCCGAATCAGAAGATGTCCCCCCGAGCCACGAGCTGAGCTACCGGCACGAACTCCCAATCAGATCCAAACCAGCCTGGTGTCCCATACCACCAGGTGGCGCTGTGAAGCCCTGGATCTGCCACTGGGCCTTGGGCTACGCTAAGATGCAGGCGCGCGTCCGCGACACAATCCAGGATCAGACCTAGCACCTGGGAACGAGACTTGCTCCCAACTGCACACTGAGAACTGAACCCCCTGGGCCTCTTTTATAGACTCGGGCCCCGGCGCCAAAAATAGCGAAGACCTATAAATAGTTCATACCCTTGCCACTCAACCCGAGAATCAAGCCTGCCTAGCTCTAAGCCTCCCCAGGCTAACCTGAGCTAGTTCTGTGTACCTAGTACACGTCAGATACCGATCCGTGCACATGACACCATCTCACACAGAGGTGGCGGAGGGGGATGTGGTCTCCTCGATCTTTGAACAAGCTGAGCTATGTTCAGAGTGACCCCTCGTCTCGAGCAATCTCCTCTGAGGAAAGCTGTGATAGGTCCGACCTGTGCTCTGGTCACTCTCCGTGTCATGGGTAGCTTCTGTAGTCCTCTCTCGACAATCCATACGGCTCGCATATCAGCTAGCTCCTCCTCCTCCACCCCACGGTGTCTTGGAGCTAACTTGACACATCCCAGCACTCCTGAAACTCCTGATCTGCAAAATAACCACACACAACATCAGAACTGAGCAGGCTGCTCACCACCCAACCGTGACATCTACGGGATGTGATCCCGAATCAGAAGATGTCCCCCCGAGCCACGAGCTGAGCTACCGGCACGAACTCCCAATCAGATCCAAACCAGCCTGGTGTCCCATACCACCAGGTGGCGCTGTGAAGCCCTGGATCTGCCACTGGGCCTTGGGCTACGCTAAGATGCAGGCGCGCGTCCGCGACACAATCCAGGATCAGACCTAGCACCTGGGAACGAGACTTGCTCCCAACTGCACACTGAGAACTGAACCCCCTGGGCCTCTTTTATAGACTCGGGCCCCGGCGCCAAAAATAGCGAAGACCTATAAATAGTTCGTACCCTTGCCACTCAACCCGAGAATCAAGCCTGCCTAGCTCTAAGCCTCCCCAGGCTAACCTGAGCTAGTTCTGTGTACCTAGTACACGTCAGATACCAATCCGTGCACATGACATACTCCCCCTCCTCTAAGAACTCACTCCTGAGTTCGCTAAGAAATCGGGAAATGTTCTTTGGAGGTTTTGTAATGTCTCCCATGTTGCATCCTCCTCAACACGATCCTTCCACTTAATCTTGTATTCCGTGATAGTACGATTTCGAATCTGTCTTTCACGGAATTCAAGAATAGATTCAGGTTCGTGAGGAATAAAAGTTAAATCTGTAACTTCTATAATCTCATGAGGAGAAACAATTTGATCATCTGCACCCAATACTTCTTTCAATCTACTGACATGAAAGACTGGATGTACCTTAACATCAGGAGGCAATTCTAGTCGATATGCAACTGGTCCAATTCTTTTAATGACCTTGAATGGGCCACAGTATCTGGGGGATAATTTCGGAACCAAACCAGTACTTAGGCTCTTGGATTCCTTAGGAATTCTCAAATATACCATCGTTCCTTCAGAGAACTCTCTAGGTGAACGATGTCTATTAGCATAAAATCTGTCCCGATCTTGGGCACTTCTAATAGACTCCTTGGCAAACTGCAACATTTCCTGCATGTCTTGCAAGAAGTTCTTAGCAGCATCATTTTGAATCCCTTTTAATCCAACCATAACTGGTGACTTAGGTTGAAACCCGTACATAAGCATAAAAGGACTAAAACCTGTACTAGAATGCTTTGCACTGTTGTAAGCAAATTCAATCATGGGTAGATAATCTTCCCATGAAGACTGTCTCTTAGATACATATGCCCGAAGCATGTCTTCAACCAACTGGTTGACCTTCTCTGTACTGCCATCGGATTGTGCATGATCCGAGGAACTCATACTTAGAGTAGTTTCTAACTTCTCAAATACAAGTGTCCAAAAGTTACTTGTAAACTTTGAGTCCCTGTCACTGACTATGTCAGATGGCAAACCATACAGCTTGAACAAGTGGTCCACAAACTCGTGAGCCAACTGAACAGCTGAAATAGTTGTTCTTGTAGGTAAGAATCTAGCCATTTTTGTCAAACGGTCGACTATGACCCAAATAGAGTCATGACCCTTGCGCGTACGAGGCAAACCAGTAATAAAATCCATGGAAATACTTTCCCACTTATTACCTGGAATCTGTAATGGCTGTAATAAGCCCGCGCTCCTAAGGCGTTCAGCCTTAGTAACCTGACAAACCCGGCAACCTACCACATAGTTCTCTACAAATGCACGCATCTTAGGCCAATAAAAGGTATGCTTCACAAGAAACAGAGTCCTATGTATACCTGGATGTCCCGCACTAGGAGCATCATGACACTCCCAGAGAATCTTGGATTTAAGGTCCAGAACATCAGGTACACAAATCTTTTCATTCCGGAACAGCAAGCCGTTCCTAATCATCCACTGACCTCCCGCCGCCTGTATCCTAGGTGGCACAATCCCTGAGTCCTGGTCAACCATGGAGCTCCCATCCTGGACTCTCTGCCAATAAGAACTGAAATGACTATCAGTTGCGTATAGCCCTCTCAAGGATTGAAATAGGTCTGAGGATATTTCCGTAAATGACAAAGCATTTACAAACTTAACTCGACTTAAGGCATCCGCCACACTATTCAGCGAACCCTTACGATAACGTATTTCGAAATCAAAATCCTGCATTAGCTCTGCCCATCTAGCTTTCCTTCCTCTCAATTCTGATCCATCACACACATACTTGATTGACTGGTGATCAGTCAATACAAGGAACTTTGAACCATACAAGTAGTGTCTCCAAACCTTGAGAGCATACACTACCGCATAAAGTTCCTTCTCAAGTGTGGGCCAATGATACTGAGTGTCGTCTAGCTTCTTACTCTCAAAAGCTACAGGTCTGCCCTCTTGGAAGAGAGCTGCCCCAATCGCATAATCGCTCGCATCAGCCTCTAAAACATAAGGCCGGGTAGGATCGGGTAATGCAAGAACGGGTGCTTCCTTGATAGATAACTTCAAGGTTTCAAAAGCCTTGTTCATTGCATCATTCCAAGGGATCGGCTGAGTAGACCTGCGTCCACGACCTTTCAATATGTTGGTCAAGGGTACCGTGATTTGTGAATAATCACGGACCGACTTCCGAAGAAATACCGTAAATCCTAGGAAAGAACGAAGTTGTTTCACAGTCTGAGGGATAGGCCATTCTAAAACCTTCTGGATACGATCCAGATCAATGCTAATACCTTCAGAAGAAATCTTGTGTCCTAAGTAAATGATCTCCTTCATAAAGAAGTCACATTTACTCATCTTGGCATAAAGCTTATGCTGTCTTAGAACAAGTAAGACAACCCGAAGGTGTCCTATATGATCCTCAAGCGTTTGACTATATACCAAGATATCATCTAAGAACACGACAACAAATTTGCCCAGATAATCCCTGAACAAATCGTTCATCATCTGCTGAAAAGTAGCAGGAGCATTGGTCAAACCAAAAGGTAATACGAGGAACTCGTAATGACCATACCTAGTCCGGAATGCGGTCCTATCTATGTGTTTAGCATAGATACGGATTTGATGATAACCCGTACGCAAATCAATCTTAGTGAAATACTTCGCTCCGGCCAAACGGTCTATCAAATCATCAGAACGAGGTAAAGGATAGCGGTTCTTAATTGTAACTTTATTAAGTCGTTTATAATCTATACACATCCTCCAGGAAGAATCCTTTTTCTTTCTCAAGAGGACAGGTGCACCCCAAGGAGATTTACTTGGGCGGATATAGCCCATATTCAGGTAATCCTCAAGCTGGATAGCTAACTCATCCTCCTCTACCTGGCTCATCCTATATGGTGGTACACTGATAGGTTGAGCCCCTGGGACTAAGTCTATGCGATGATCTACTGCCCTTTCTGGAGGTAAACCTTCCGGCAGTTGAGCTGGGAATACGTCCTTAAAATTATCTAACAACGTTCTCAATTCTCGGTGTTCAAACACACTTAATTCATTTTTGTTAATTACCGAAACAATAAATGAAGAGAGTGGAATCAAAACACACTGATAGACATCATAATGAGAAGTGTTTAATATATTCCGAAGCTGCATCGCAGATACAATAGGCCCCTGAGAAGGGATAATCTTATCACACTGAATACAAAATTGGGTGCCTTTGTCTTCAAAAGAAAGGGTATGCTCCGTCCATCCGATCTGGATATTGTGGGTTTTAAACCACTCTATCCCGATCAACAAGTCTACATGCTCTAGATGCATAACGTAACATGTGAGAGCTCCTGTGTAGGCTTGAATCCGGATGGGAAGCGCTTCAACCTTGCGATCCCAAAACTGCTTCCCGGCTGGAAGCTGCACCTCGTAGGTGTGGTCGCTAGGTACTGTGGACAGCCCCATCTTCTGCACAAATTTGTAATTAACAAAATTGTGAGAGCTGCCCGGATCAAAGAGAATGTGAACCCGTTGGTCCCTAACTTCTCCATAAACTCGGAAAAGTCATGGGAACCAAACAACGAAGTATTAAAGGTACAATTACAAGAAAGGGGGCAAGTAATGACATTTACTGAAATACCTGTCATCGTAACCTGGTTGGCTCCCTTGGCTGCGGTACGCTGACCTGCCTGGAGCTTCGGTCCTAGCACCAATTTCTGGTTCTTCCGCTTAGGACACTCATTCTTCGTGTGGCCCCGCTCCTCGCAATAAAAACACCGGCCCTCTTTCTTGAGCCTGAGAGTGCGAAGGAAACGGGCCTTACCATTCTTCGCAGGAGTTAAGCTTTTCTTGGAGGCGTTGTCCGTAGACTTCGTCTCCCCAATACCAGTCGCATGCTGAAAGAACTTGCGTTTGTTCTTTCCGCTGGTCTCGGTAACTGTGGTTGTTTTAATACCGGCCATGGTATCATCATATATGCGCGCATATGTCATGGCCTCCTGCAATGTTGTGCACTTGTTATTCTTAATCTGTAACTTATAGGAGTCTGGCAAACCATCCACGAAAAAACCTAACAAGGTTACAGGATCCATTTTGGTGGCCCTGGTTTGCAGATCCCTAAATCTCTGAAGATAAACTTCAAAAGTTAAATTCAATTTTGACATATCGAGGGCTTTGAGCTTGCCGACGATATCATAGTCATCTTCCTTCTTCAGGAACTCCTTCCTGAAGATACCCTCAAATTCTGTCCAAGTGTCAGGCTTAGGCTGGAGTTCTTTCCACCAAAGCAAGGCTTTACCTGACATAAACCCTGCTGCTAGCTGAATCTTTTTCTCGTCTGGATAGGGGTGAAATTGGAAGTGAACTTGCCACTTGTGCAGCCAAGTGTCAACCACCTCCTTTGTTCTTGATTTCTGGTCACCTGGAAAGGGATCCGGAGTGATATTCGGGCCTAGCACGGAGGCCATGGCATCCACATGCGTGAGTGCCTGAACCGTGCTAGCCAGAAGAGTCAAGGTAGCTTGTATCCCTTGGAGTTGCTGTGTCAACCCCGACTGATTAGCGTTGACCTGCTCAAATTTACCATCTAGAGCAGTCGTGAACTCACTGAAGGCTTTCTTAGTGATCAGGTCGTCATAGAGACCCTGATCATCCTCTCCCACTGGAGTGTAGTCTAATTCCTGCTCCCCCATAGTGAACTCGGGATTCGGAGCATCAGACATGGCTGAATACTGATTCGATTACAAACGGAGAGAAATAAATAACTGAAACGGAGCACGGAGGGAGATGGAGTAGAAGAAAACCGTCCCAGATAAATCTGACAGAAAGGATGCTGAAATCTGGAAGACCACGAGCCCTGGTGCCTCCCCGAATCTGCAACCGGATGCGCAGTCCACGATAGAGGCTGTACGGACTGCTGACGTGGCCTGTACGGCTGCTGACGCAGTCCGTACGGTGGCTGTAGGTGCAGGCGCAGCTGCTGTACGGAGCAGCTGCAGGTACCGAAGTTGACGGTACAGTCCGTACAGGCTGTACGGCTGTAGCTGCAGCTGTACGGGCTGGTACGGGAGCCTTGGGAGCAGCGCTGGGCTGACGCAGGCAGGGGCTGCAGCAGAGGAGCTGATCGAAACTGGGCGCTGCTGAAGGGCGAGGCGGGCTGGTACAAATCTCGAGGTGGATTCTCGAAACTTGGGCTGCTGGTGTGTTGTCTAGCACCCAGCCCCCCATCTATATAGGGTGCAGGGCGGCCTAATTTGGAAGCTAGGCTTCCAAAGAAGGCTGAGCCCCTCCAGCTTTGGAGGGGTGCTTTTGCGAAAAAAGCACCTGAGCCCCTCCAACTTTGGAGGGGTGCTTTTTTCGCAAAAAAGCACCTTCTTCCTGCCCTTCTTCCTGCGCAGGCTGCACGCAGCCCTAGGCGCAGGCTGTTCGCAGCCTGTTGCGCAGGCTGTGGTCAGCCTGTTGCACAGGCTGTCCTGCCCCTACAGCCTCGCCTAACTGCGTCCTTTCTAACCCTCGCATACTCTACTCCCAGGCTGTCAATTTCCTGCCCTACTCTCCTTCCTTTCTGCTCTCCTTCTCCTCCCTCAGACTTCTCTCTGTAGCCTTCAGAATTTTCGATTCAATTTCACTCCTCTTCTTCCTCCTTTTCCAGATATTTCCTCACCCCTTCTACCCCAGGTAGACAGCAAAAACGCAGCAGGAAATCTCGAATTTTAGGGCATACCTGGAAGAGAAATCCGTCAAATTTCTCGCATCAGAAGTTCCTACCTCAGGAGTTGGCTCTGATACCAACTGACACATCCCAGCACTCCTGAAACTCCTGATCTGCAAAATAACCACACACAACATCAGAACTGAGCAGGCTGCTCACCACCCAACCGTGACATCTACGGGATGTGATCCCGAATCAGAAGATGTCCCCCCGAGCCACGAGCTGAGCTACCGGCACGAACTCCCAATCAGATCCAAACCAGCCTGGTGTCCCATACCACCAGGTGGCGCTGTGAAGCCCTGGATCTGCCACTGGGCCTTGGGCTACGCTAAGATGCAGGCGCGCGTCCGCGACACAATCCAGGATCAGACCTAGCACCTGGGAACGAGACTTGCTCCCAACTGCACACTGAGAACTGAACCCCCTGGGCCTCTTTTATAGACTCGGGCCCCGGCGCCAAAAATAGCGAAGACCTATAAATAGTTCGTACCCTTGCCACTCAACCCGAGAATCAAGCCTGCCTAGCTCTAAGCCTCCCCAGGCTAACCTGAGCTAGTTCTGTGTACCTAGTACACGTCAGATACCAATCCGTGCACATGACATAACTCTATGTGACATGCTGCTGTGTCTGGTTAGCCTCTGTGTCCTGTGGTCTGGTCCCCTCTTGCTGCTCCTTGATCTGTTGTAGTAGGGTCTCTCTGTGTCAGCACATCTCAAGTAGATAAGGCCCAATGTAGACCTAGTCATGGAAGTGGATCAGTCGCGATAGTTGGCCCGAACCCACTCCCATCTTGATAGAGACAGTGGTGTCGCCCTAGGATCTCGTAGAAGGCTACGCATGTGCAGAGAAAGTGCTCCTCTGTCTCAATCTCTCCTATCGTTCATAGCATGCAGATCCGCTGCTCTCTAGGTATACGTGCTGCTCTCCCTGTCTCAATCCTCAGCTGATGGGATGAAACCCACATTTGCCCAATGGGGATCCTCAGTGCGTGTGAGTGAAACCCAGGTCAGATGAAAATCGCAATTCACTTTGGCACCGTGGAACATTTCACAATCAACGCGGGACTCCTCTGGAGCAAATTGCGGTACCTGGGGCAGGATGACTGGCACTGGGGAGAGAAGGGTAAGGAGCAAAACACAGCACTAGGGCCTAGAAATAAGGCCCCCCCCCCCGGAAGGTCTTTATTGCAATAGAATAAGGCTTTGTACAACTGGCTCTCACAAGAGCATGGAGTGAGTACAATTTGTGTGTTCTAGAGCTCTGAGGCTCTTCTTTTATAGACTTAGCCTCCAACCTGAAAGTAAGAGCTTTCTAATAAGCTGGGGCTAGCTTTTAGCTTTTTCCTAAGCCTAAATTAGGCATACTTTTCTTAGAAAGCTGAGCTTTCCTTAAAATCAGCTTTAGGGGGATTTTCTTGGAAATTGCGCTGGAATTCTTGCTGACTTGGCCTTGTGGGGTCCTCGTGCCCACATCTTGGTGCTTTTTGCCTTGTAGGACTTGCTTTTTGCACTTTTCCCTTACTTCTAGGGTCTTTTTGCACTCCTCTTGGTCCTACACATTGCCACAAACAAAAACCAACACTTTAACCCATTAAAGGTTAGACTAATGCATGCATTCTAGTTCTTGGACTATCTCTAGTCCCTTGTGGGCGTCACCACAGTTCTCTTTTCTACCAATGCAAGGCAAAATTAAAAACAATAAAAGTTATTCTTGGTTAACCAACTTCACCATTCTTTAACCAAAGTCAATTCTAATAAAGATTACTCTTTATTTTCTTAGGAGAAGTCCCAAATGGTGACAATGAGACTCCTCTATCTTCTAGATATTGGAGAGAGAGAGAGAGAGAGAGAGAGAGAGAGAGAGAGAGACTTAACCAGTCTTGGTCAAGCTCTTAGACAAGGCCTATGGTAAAGGCTTTGTCTCAACATCTGATGCATGTCTTGGAGAAAGTCTTTGACCACTTGGTACCCTTTCTCCCTTAAGTCCTACAAATGGAGGAGCTCTAGCTAGAATCCATACACTAACATAACTTGTAGTTAAATGCTTTGCACTATTATAGACAAACTCCAAGATTAGAAGATACTCCTCCGAGATAGATTGTCAAGCATTTTTTTTCTTAGATCCTCATTTGGGAGGGACTAAAATGAAATTGTATAATCTTCACAAGTAGTTGTAGCTTGAATGAATAAAATGTGGACTGCTAGCGTTTGTCACCGTAGAGTCTGCCCTTCATTTCCGGACTGCCGACACAAGTTCAGTACGACAACCTTTGTATAAATGGATGCTCAAGTATGTATGGGTGTGTGGATTTGTTTGTGTGAGAGGAGAGCATATGTTTATACTATGTTCTACACCCACTGTTGGGCGTTGATAACGTTATTGGGGATGTCATAGTAGCTAGTCCTGTTAGAAATCGACCAGCAGAGGGTACTGTGATGCAACAAGACTGCTCCTAACTAACAGTAAAGACTACTAAGTTTAGGAGAATTTGCAGGAGAGTTAAGTAGTGTAGTACCTTATGTTTAAAAAAAGGGTAGGAGAGGAAGATCATGGGCTGGATCTTCAACAGGGACTTGTGAGGGGCTGCACAAGGACAAGAGGAAGTCAATCCTTTTTAGAATTCAGCTGAGTATTGAACTCTTGCTGTATATTCTATTTCCAAGTACAACTAGAGCCTTTATATAGGTATGGCCCAGGGTAGTACAAAGCAGTATTGCTTATGGCATTACCTCCTAGGATGCCACGTGGCAACTTATGGTATCCCCTAAAAAGAAGAAAACACTTACAAGCCAATAAAGGCCTTTCTACTAACTTTTAGCCTAAGTAAAAAGTAACCCTCTGTTACAATCCTCCCTCAAATAGAAATTTGTTCTCAAATTTGAAAAGGCTGTAACCTGGACATACAATGCTCCTTGTAAACCTGAACAGCTCAATTCTGGTCATATCAACTGAACAATGAAGTTTCTCAGTCAATACCTCCCTGGATTTGTAAATGGATCATATAATATTCCCAAGAAATCAAGCAATTGGGTGGAAGAGCTATGCTGTCCAATATAATAGATTTGATCATATAATCCAATGAGAGACATGCTGATCTGAGAAAGGATAGTGAATGCTGGCTGCAGCATGTCCATATATGCTATATAGCAAGAGAAAATCAAATCTCCTCATAAAGACTCAATTTTGGCCATAGAATTCAGCTAAGCAATTGAGGGTACTGCTTCACAATTGTAGATGGCTGCCAAGAAGACTCCTAATCAAGTAGACCTCTCCATTTGATAAGATATTCCATGTAGGACTTGTTCCTCAACACATGATCTCTAAATTCAAGGATCTTCTCAGGTATATACTCAATTTGGCCCTCTTCATCCATAGGAGGTAGCTCTTCCATAACTTGCTCCTTAGGCCCCAAATACTTCTTGAGCAGTGACACATGGAATACTTTGTGTATTCTAGAGGATGGTGGGAGCTCCAACTCATAAGCCACTTCCCCAACTTTCCTCAAAACCTTGTAAGGTCCATAATACCTATGAGCAAGTTTAACATTGGTATTACCTTTCAAAGAAGCATGCCTAGACTTATGTAATCTGAGAAATACATAATTCCCTTCTTCAAAATAAAGATCTCTCCTATGCTCATCAGCATAATCCTTCATCCTTGCTTGGGCCCTTACCATATTATCTTTACATTGCTGTAATAGAGCTGTCATGTGAGCCAAATCATCCTTGGCTTGCTGGCTTGTCAATGCTTGATCAATAATGGTTGATGGGACATGAGCTTTACAGCCAAACATGGCTTCAAAAGGGCTCATACCAATTGAAGCGTGCTTGGTGGTATTATAACAAAATTCAGCTAGATGCAACCATTGATCCCACGATGCTTGGGTCTCAAAGCAAAAATGCCTTAGATACTCTTCCAACCAGCGGTTAACCCTCTCTGTTTGCCCATCAGTTTGAGGGTGATCTGCTGTACTTGGGGTAAGAAGTGTTCCCATAGAACTGAAAAACTCTTGCCAAAAATGCCCCATGAACTTAGCATCACGATCACCCACAATCTCCTAAGGAAGTCCATGTAATTTAAACACATTCTCCATGAATTGCTTAGCCACCTTGGAAGCTGTAAATTGGGTCTTAGTAGGAATGAAGTGGGCAGCTTTAGTAAGTCTATCAACAACCATAAAGTTACTGTTCCAACCCTTAGAGGTCACCGGTAGACCTGTAATAAAGTCCATGCTGATATGTGTCCATTTACCTTGAGGTATAGGTAGAGGTTGTAGTAGACCAGCTGGCCTCAAATTCAACTCCCTGTTTTGTTGACAGGGCTTACAGCTTTGAACATAAGCAAGAACATCCTTCCAAAGCCCCTTCCAGTAAAAACTCTATTTTACCTTATCATACGTCTTGTTGAGGCCTATATGCCCAGCCATAGGAGATGAGTGAAATTCCTGCAAGATTAGCAGCTTATAGGAGGAATTTTCAGTAAGAAATATTCTATCATTATACGACAAGAGCCCATTGTGCAACTTGAAATTGGGATATTGCTGACAGTCAGGATCTTGCAAGTCTTGGAACATAGCAGCTGCTTGAGGATCATTGAGATACTCTTCTTGCATGCCATGGATCCAATCTTTATAAACCTCAGTAATAGATGATAAAGTACAAGCCCATATGCTGGAAAGAGAATCTGCCACAATATTTTCTTTGCCCATCTTGTAATCTATGTCAAAGTCATAGTTTTGCACAATGGATAGCCATCTCCTTTGCTTGGGTGATAGAGAAGACTGAGATAGAAAATATCTGAGAGTCTTATGATCAGTCTTGACCTTGAAATGGCTGCCATAAATGTAGTGGTGCCACTTTTTGATTGCATGAAGTATTGCCAACATCTCTTGGTCATAAATGTGGAAACTTGACTCTTTGTCATCCAATTTCCGACTTTCAAAGGCAATAACTCCATGACTGTGCTTTAGGACAGCTCCAATGCCCCTTCCACTGGCATCAGCCTCAATTATAAAAGTTGAGAGAAATCAGGACATACCAAGATAGGCGCTGAAGTTAATGCCTCCTTTAATGCTTCAAAGCTCTTATTGGCACTGTCAGACCATTGGAAAGCATTCTTTTTTAGAAGATTAGTGAGAGGAGCTGCCAATTTGGCAAAATGCCTTATAAACCTTCTATAAAATGATGCTAGACCAACGAACCCGCTCAGCTGGGTGATATTCTGAGGTATAGGCCAATCCTTTACACACTTTACCTTGCTGGGATCCACCTTAATACCACTACTGCTGACAATATGGCCCAAATATTCCACTTCTTCAGCCATGAAAGTGCATTTACTTGATTTGGCATACAACTGGTATGTCCTCAATACTTCCAATACTTGCTGGACATGCAATAAATGCTCTTCTTTCGTTTTGCTGTAGATCAGTGTATCATCAAAGAATACCAACACAAATTTATAGAGGAAAGGCTGCAATACCTTATTCATTAGGGCCTGGAAAGTTGCAGGTGCATTGGTTAGGCCAAATGCCATCACTTTGAATTGATAAAGCCCACGTTCTGTTCTGAAGGCAGTTTTATCTTCATCTCCCTCCTTCATCCTTATTTGATGATAGCCTGACCTTAAGTCAATCTTTGTGAAGTACTTTGCCCCTCTAAGCTCATCCAGTAGATCATCAATTCTAGGGATAGGAAACCTATTCTTAACTGTCATTTTGTTCAAATCCTTATAATCAATACACATTCTAAATGAGCCATCCTTCTTCTTAACCAATAACACAGGAGAGGCAAAGGGTGACTGACTGTGTGTAATAAATTCCTTGTCAAGGAGTTCCTTTATTTGCCTTGCCACCTCTTCCCTTTCAGCTCTAGAAAGTCTATATGGAGCTTTGTTGATTGGCTTAGATCCTGGCTCCAACACAATTGCATGATCCACATCTCTCAGGGGAGGGAGATGGTTGGGAAGATCAGCAAATACATCAGAGTATTGCTGTAATAGAGATTGTATGTCTTTATCCTACACCAACAACCTATTACCCTCTTGAGACTTGGTCAACTGAATAGCATAGACTCTGGCCATTCTTCTTGCAGAAATTAAGGACAATTTAGGAGATTGGTGACCCATCAAAGTGATTTGCTTACCTTCATGCATAAACTTCATATACAGCCTGTTAAGCTCCATAGAGAATTCTCCCAAGGTTCTCAACCATTCACAACCAAGGACAATGTCAATAGGTCCCATTTCCAAGACAAATAGATCTCCATGAAAAGTATAGTCTTCAGAAATTTGCACTTGAGCATCCTGACAATATTGCTTACAGTGGGAATGCTGACCATTAGCCACCTCAACTTTGATCCCATGATCCAAAGTGGACGGACATAACCTCATTGTTTGAAGTGTCTTTGCATTAATGAAGCTATGAGTGCTCCCACTGTCAACCAAAATGTGGACTGGTCTGTTATTGATTGTTCCTTTTAACCTAAGGGTTTGAGAGCCCTTGCAACCCATAAAAACATCAGGAGATATGCTGTACACAACTGATTGTGTATCCCAATACACTTCATCATCATCAACAGCATCATTTCCATCAGAATTTTTGATCTCATCCTCATAATCTTCAACAACTTCAATGTTCCATTGTCTAGATCTATTTAAGCACCTTGGTAAACTATCATCCATAAGCATGGTGTCAAACATGGATAACCCACCTGGATCAAAGGGAAAGGTGGTCCCCTTTTTGGAACTATGATCCTCATCATCATCAAGGCCTTCATTCACACAGTCTTGATATTCATGAAATTCAGATTCTGCTGCAGATGTATGAGGAGATAAATCCTCATCAATCTCTAGAATCAAGCTCAACTTTGCTCCTGTTTTTGCTTTGCACACATTCCTATGTTCAGGGGTCCACTTCTCACCACAAAGGTAGCACAAATTCTTCTTCTTCCTGTCATCAATAATTGCTTGAGATAACTGCTTAACCAACTTGTTTCTTTTATCACTCAGATCATCCTTTGGAGTGGGTTTAAAGGATGACTTTACATCTGTAGCCTTGTAAGCCTTAGGTTGTCTCATGCCACTGCCATACACTGTGGGGAACTAGAAATAGAAGAAGTTGTAGCAGGTGCAGGAAGTTTGCTTTCATCATTGGAAACCCCTTTGACCATAGGCTTAGTTCCAAAGTGACCAATACCCAAAGTCTTCTCCTTCCCATTGTATTTGGGTTCGTAAAGCTCTGCCAACTGCATGGCCTCTTTAAGAGAATTGGGCTTTTGAGCTGCAACATCTGAAGCAATACTAGGGTGCAGACCATGGATGAACTTGAGCATTCTAACTCTTTCATCAATACCATGAACAAACAGAGCCAATTTCCAAAACTGTTTGATATAATTTTTCAGTGATCCTTGCTGAGTAAGATCATACCACTTACAAATATATTGATCCCTAGTAAAAGGAGATATAAAAGTTTTAAGCATTTCAGCCTTGAATTCATCCCAAGCATTAAAAGTTAACCTTTCTTGCTATAGATGCCTCCACCAAGAGTGGGGGCATAATCTTCCAGATGAAGAACAACAAATCTGATTTTACCTTGATCACCCTTTGGATATAGAAGGAAGTAATCATCCATCTTGCTGAGCCATTCCTCCAATTTCTCAGAAGAGGTAGAATCACCTTTGAACTTAGGAAGTATAATCTTGTCTTTCATATCTTTGTCTTGATGAACAGGTCCTTTTGGTTCAATAGATTTAACTGTTTGTATATATTGCTGGAATATCATTGCTGCCCTAAGGTCTGCTGGTAGCAACTTATATTCATGGAATTTTTGACACAACTCTTCAGCTGCTGAACTGTTATTATTATTAGGAGTCTTACCATGTGCTGAATCCTTATCCATATGAGCTGTAACTCCACTAGAGTGATAGGTCCTTCGGGCAGAAGCCATAAAATCAACCGGTTCAGTTACATGTATAGGATCATCATCATCATCATCTGAACCTGAGTCTCCATCAATTTGGGGCTCCACAGGTCTCTTCCCATCATAAATTTGGCTTCTCTTTAACTGGTCAAACCTTTTATTAAAAGTGGCAGACATGTTCTGCATCCTTTGGTGCATCCTGTGACTATTGGACTTAATCTCATTAGTTAACTCCTTGAATATCTGTAGCATTGGGTCCATACAACTCTTTATGAGTTGCTCTTGGTTAAGGGATGCTTGTACTTGAGGAGTTGCTGCTAAATCCCCTTGAACATTGCCAACATGAGGATCATTGGGCTCAAAAACTACAGCCTGATCATCAATTGGTTCCTTTTCTGAGATGGAATCAAGGATACCCATTGGTTGCTTACTAGCTTGACCAGTAGATCTCTTTACAGGCATCTTCAATGACTAGAATCTAGAGTAAATGCACTGTCTTAAGCCCTAATCAAGAATCCAAATGCTAGTCTTGCCCTAATTTCACAGGTCAACTTTCAGAGAGAAAACTTGAAATTTCCCACTTGATTAGGCGATCCTTGTGCCAAGACTGAACCAAAGAGCCAATCAGGAGTAGAAATTCGTAACATTACACCTGGATGGCGAGAAATTGCTAGACTTTTGGCAAATTACAATCCTGCGCTAGCTGTTGCAACTGATTTTTGAAATTCTCAGTAATAAAAAAACTAGATCACTATCACACTTTGTCAGTTGCATTCATGGATATAGGCGACCATCTGCACTAAAGCTGACTCGAAATGGAGCTGTGCATCTGAAGTTCGCAGCAGTTCCTCCATGCCAGTCAGTCGAAATAGCTTATAACTCCTCCAAATAGTCTCGGATCACCACCAGACTTAGGGAGCAGCCTTATGAGATTAGTGCGAACAGATCAAGCCAAGAACGCCTTAGTTTGGTGCAGGAAAACAACAGATTGTCGCTTTCTTCAGTCTCTTGCGCCAGAGAGAAAATTCACTTCAATGGTGACTAAATACTCCACCATTTTAGGATTCTCACACATATAAATGATCAGGGAAGCAAGGGCTTTCCACTGATGCAAGAAGCTTCGAATTCTGAGCACTTCGAAAATCAGGGTTTCTCAAAGCTTGCCATGTGGCAGCTCACAACAGAGAGCACTTCTGGCGCTGAATTTTTGCAGAGAGGTAGGCCCTAGGCTCAAGAGTAGATGCTCCAAATTTCAAAGTGATTGGACAAAGAATTTCCCACAAATTCCCACGAAAAGTGCTCTGATACCAATGCAACAAGACTGCTCCTAACGAACAGTAAACACTACTAAGTTTAGTAGAATTTGCGGGAGAGTTAAGTAGTGTAGTACCTTATGTTTAGGAAAAGGGTAGGAGAGGAAGATCATGGGCTGGATCTTCAACAGGGACTTGTGAGGGGCTGCACAAGGACAGGAGGAAGTCAATTCTTTTTAGAATTCAGCTGAGTATTGAACTCTTGCTGTATATTCTATTTCAGTAATGAAGTACAAGTCATGAATCAATTGCCAAGTACAACTAGAGCCCTTATATAGGTATGGCCCAGGGCAGTACAAAGCAGTATTGCTTATGGGATTACCTCCTAGGATGCCATGTGGCAACTTATGGTATCCCCTAAAAAAAAGAAAATACTTATAATCCAATAAAGGCCTTTCTACTAACTTTTAGCCTAAGTAAAAAGTAACCCTCTGTTACATGTGACATGAAGTTGGGGGTAATAAACTTCATGCACCTCTTCACTTCCTGCTGCTTTCGAACTGAGTGGTAGAGATATTCATCACTGGGAAAGGGACATTAAAAAGAAGCTTTTATACCAAGAGACCACACCATACTATCCTCCCTTATATGAGAATGAAGATGGTAACATCCCAAGTGATGTTGAAGCATAGGGAGAAGGAAAGGATCAGCGGAGGCCATAATCTCAGCAAGTCAGTCTGCGCCAAAGAGAAGAGCGATACGTTGTTGAAAGAAGATCTTGCGGCTCAACATGACATGAACTGATATATATCTAGGAGTTTGAAGGGGCTGATTGGGTCGGATGGGTAGCTTCCGAGGAAACATTGCACCTCCTTCATAGACACCTTTACACTTAGCTCAAAATACTTTCCAAACTGTCATAAGACACAGAGACTCATAACTTTTAGCAGAGACATGATATAAAATATTCAAACACATATCCAGATGCACCTTGAAATGGGCTTCGCTTTGATATAAGTTTCGTAAGAAATAGAGAAGTGGTCGGAAAGATATGGACAGTTTACTAGATGGGGGTAAAAACTGTCTGAAAAAAAACAGTCACACACAGAGAGTCATAGATTTTTAGTTTGCCATCTAATACAATAACTGAAGACATAGGATGATGCTCCTTGAAGAGAGCTTGGCGCTGATATAAGTTTCGTCCAAATCGGACAACCGAGCGAAAAGTTATGAGCAAAATACTGACAGGGGGCCAAACTGTCATGAAAAACACCTACTCCTCCTACTGGTGCCGACTTAGAAGAATACTACCTCCATGCTTATTCTTCATCAACGATCCAAGTCCCATAGAGGTCGCCTTGGAGGGAAGAAAGAGCCTCCTTTGTGGCTTGGGAAATAGATAAACCATGTATGCGCAATGAGCAGCCGAATAGACAACACTTCTGAGTACTTTGGAAGAGAAAGTAATGAAAAAAGGGAAGAGACACTCTAGAGAGAGAACCTGAAGTGACCTTCATTACCAATAGAGTGAGACTCCACTTCAATGCAACTCAAAATTCTACAAACACAAGGGAGAAGAAGAGGTTTCATACATATAAGAGAGAGCGGAAGCTCCAAGACTACTCATAGAGAGAGAATAAACTAGAGAGAGATGGACTCAAGAGTCTACATAAGAGAATACCACAAGAGGAAGAGAAGACTCATGGAAGAGGCTTGAGGAGACTAGAGCTACAACAACATGAGGCCTAATGGTGGAACCTGAAGTGACCTTCATTACCAATAGAGTGAGACTCCACTCCAATGCAACTCAAAATTCTACAAACACAAGGGAGAAGAAGAGGTTTCATACATATAAGAGGGAGCGGAAGCTCCAAGACTACTCATAGAGAGAGAATAAACTAGAGAGAGATGGACTCAAGAGTCTACATAAGAGAATACCACAAGAGGAAGAGAAGACTCATGGAAGAGGCTTGAGGAGACTAGAGCTACAACAACATGAGACCTAATGGTGGAAGAGATGATGAACAAGGGAGAGGAGGGCTCCTTTTATAGAGATTTTGTTACCCTCCTTCACCCATTTACAATTGCTGCCTGTAGATTCTTTTCCCCATCAATCACATAAGCCCGTATGTCACCATCTATGTCCTTTTTGCTACTCTTGCCATGTGTCCCATCAAAAGATGCTCAAGGCTCTTAAAATATTAAGAAAGTCAAGAGTCTCCCCACATGGAGTCCATAGGGACCCTCTCTTTTCCATATGTTCACATTCTCCTTATTCCACATAAGAATTCTATAAGGCTTCCTTTTGACTCCACACTCCTCCACATGCCTTCCACACGCTTGGCATGTGGCCTTTCTTATATTATTGGAATACATGGACATGAGCCCACCTCTTTATATGACTCACTCTTCCTATTTTCTAAAAACCCCATAATATCCCATACACAAATAACTCTCACGGCATACCAAGGTATTTATAATTCATACCTATGGTATTTACAATGATCCATTTTACTCATCCTCTCAATATCATATAATATCTTAGAAAAAAGAAATAAGTGAGAGCCGCTAGGCTATCACTTGATACTCAAACTCTTATCAAACATAGAAGAAAACAATACCAATGCCAAATAAAAAATATCAAATTTTGGCGTCACTACATAGTGTGGTGTGGGTTGTGGAATCACAAACTTCTTAACTTATGTGCATCAAATAGATGTGCAGACTCATCAATAGGCAATGAACCAGCCAGATATAGAAACTACCAAAATAATATATTTCGCCAAATCTATGGACACAATACAAAAGAGATAGATCCAAAGTCCCACCAATGGTGTGGTCCTTTGATCCTACCACAAGGTCCTTCTCCTATTTGCCAGACTCGAGCCCGCATGCTCCACCTCGAGCGTCTGTAGACTTTGTGTCTAGAATGATCTTCTCAACCTTTGCCCTGTGTGTCAGCCCCGGTAGGCAGCCCCTTTCAAGCTTTGTCTGCAGCACATAGGTCCTATTGGTCCTCCTGAATTTAGGCCCCAAGGCAGCTGCTCCACTGCTCCAATCTGCTTGTGAAAGGCTGCTCAAGAAGATGAATGATGAGGGGCTGGAGGCCCTCCTTTTATAGGCCCCCCAGGGGCTGGCAAAAAACTGACCAGGCAGACCTAATCTGGCCAACCAGGTCTGCCATAAATGCCCCTTTGGGGCTCTCTTTTCCAGGGCCTTTGGCCCACAGTTCAAGGCAGGGGCACAGCCCCTATGCAGGCCGACTTGTGCTTTGTCTCCCCACTGGCATGTGGCTATAAAACCAAGGCCATATGCCCCTTTCAAGCTTTGTCTGCAGCACACAGGTCCTATTGGTCCTCCTGAATTTAGGCCCCAAGGCAGCTGCTCCACTGCTCCAATTTGCTTGTGAAAGGCTGCTCTAGAAGATGAATGATGAGGGCATGGAGGCCCTTCTTTTATAGGCCCCCCAGGTGCTGGCAAAAAACCGACCAGGCAGACCTAATCTGGCCGACCAGGTCTGCCATAAAGGCCCCTTTGGGACTCTCTTTTCTAGGGCCTTTGGCCCACACTTCAAGGCAGGGGCACAGTCCCTATGCAGGCCGACTTGTGCCCTGCCTCCCCACTGGCCTGTGGCTATAAAACCAAGGCCATATGCCCTTCAACCTTGTGGGTTTCAGGCCCCCATAGTCTGCCCTTGTTCCAGGCCTGGTAGGCTGGCTGTGACAAGCCCTACCAGCCTCCAAACAGGCCGACCTGGTTGCTGGCTTCCCCGCCATCTCCTTCCATCTTGCGCCATGTGCCATCCATGATGTCTGGGATACCCCTCTCTCTTTGATTCTTGCCCACATGGCAGCCACGCTGCTGCTCATGTGTCAGTCTCTCAAACCCTAGGTTCACCTCCCCCATGCTCTCCTCATATGGGGGCTTGCAGATGGGGAGGTGGCCTTTCCAACACCCCCTCTCACCGACACATCTCGGCCCAATGCCAACAAGTCGATGACGATGCTCGAGTGAATCTTGGGTCGTAGTCCTCTGGAACACTTTGAAAAATTTTCCTAGCTTTTCATCCAGTGGCTCTTGCTCCACTGGGTCTGGTTCCGCTTGCGCACACCATCTTGGTACACATGTCCTACACAGATCTATCTCTAGTAGCACCTCCTGGCACTACCACCTTCAGTCACGTTCTTGCCTTCGAACTTGAGCAATCCAGCCACCACGATCTTCCAGTTGTCCCCCTCATAATGAGTGAACAACCTGGAGTCTTCCACGCATCGTGCTTTGAGGGTTTGTTTCAACCCGTCCTTCCTTTGACAAGGTCTGCAACAAATGAATATCTCCAGATAACTTGGACCACGAACTCTCACTGAGCTCTCAATCAGGTACTCTTCTGGCTTCATTACACTTTGTCCATCACCTTCCAGCAATCTGTGTCCGAGATTTGAAGAAGCACCTACACTTTCCCTTCTGCCTTCGAAGAAGCCAATTCCTTCCAATCTCGCATTACCTGAGACAAATGAAGAGTAGAGTCTCTCCACAGCATGCTATAAAGGCTCAAATTGAGAATATCAAGTACATACCAGATGGTCGTACTGCCAGTGTGCTTGCTCTGAAAGCAAACCATGCACCTCATTGAGGCACATACCAATAGTCTGTGTAATCATGTACTGTCCCCACAGCATCCATCTAAACATGAAAACCCCAGGGCACACTATAGAATCCACCCTCGTGTCAGTATCAACAGCCACTCGCCTGGAAGATACCAAGCACTCCATGTTGTCCTTCACCTTCACAAAGGTTTCTGACTCCTTGTCGACTCAAATCTCAATGTTAGACATCATCACTGCGGTTTCTAGGTCGGCATATCTGACCTTAGTAACACACGGAGATGTCACCAAGAACAGCTCTTCGATTACCACATTAGCTTTGGCTTTTGTGTCACCCTCTGAATGTGAGTCGGACTCCTTTCTCTTGTTTTTCTGATTCGCCTTCTTCTTTTTGCAGTCCTTCGCAAAATGACCTGGCGTGTCACAATAGAAGCACTTCTTCTTCTGCTTTCTCTTGGAAGTGTCCTCGACATCAGAGTCATCCTTCTTGGACTTGCCACCGTAAGGCTTGCCCTTCCCTTTGCTAGCGTAATCCTTCGCCAGCAGCGTCTTGTCATCTTTGTCGTTGTTGTAGAGCTTCTCCCTAGCTTCTTTTTGTAGTAGTAATATACCCAACTCCTGAAAAGTTAGAGGTTGGGTCCTCTGTCCTGCTGTCATAGTTGTTACAAAGCTTTTGAAACTCTGAGGTAGCCTCGTCAGTACCATCAAGGCCAAATGGCACGAGTCCACCTTCTGACCAACTGATGCCAGTTGATCCCTCACCACCTTGACCTTTATCAAGTGGTCATGTACCGAATCTCCCCCATCCATATCTAGGTTGTAGAGCTGATGCAGAAGAAGCAAGATCCGTGATGTGTTGTTTGTCTCGTACAGATCCTTCGGAATGGTCCACGCCTCTACTGACGTGTTGACCATCTGGATGTGAGGAAGCACAGAGTCCACCGTAGTCCCTATGATCAAATGCCACGGCATGGGCAGCTCTGTTTTCCCAAGCTTTGAGCTCCTCTCCATCTATTGGCATGAGTATCTTCCCCTGTTTGTCCACCATATCCTCTGGCTTTGCCTCCACTCCTGTTGTCAATCTCCACAATTTTCGAGCCACTAAATGACTCCGGATCTTCGCCTTCCAGATCGGGTAATTTGTCCCAGCCAGTTTCCCAGACTCTCCAAAGTTAGGCATGGTGAAAGAAAGAAATCTGGGGGAGGAGGAAGGGAGAGCAAGGGCTGAAGAAACCGGCATCTCTATTTGTAAACCACACAGCAAAGTCGATCAAACTCAACCTTCCGTAGACCAGAAACTGCAAGTTACCCTCCTTCTCGCAAGGACACTGTCCTCCAGTCGTGGAAGTCGATTCCCAAGAGCTTCCGAATCCGGGTCGTCCTTCAGCAAGGTCCCTATCTTCAGACTCCGACACCCGTGAGCCTCCTACTTGGGCTGTGATACCATGTTAGAAATCGACCAACAGAGGGTGCGCACTGCGGAAGACTGATAGAATAGCCCAGCAGCTCACACAGTGTGGTGTGGGGTGTAGAATCATATACTTCTTAACTTAATGTGCATCAGGTAGATGTGCAGACTCATCAATAGATAATGAACCAGCCAGATATAGAAACCACCAAAATAATATATTTCCGTCCAAAGCTATGGACACAATACAAAAGAGAGAGATCTAGAGTCCCACCAATGGTGTGGTCCTCTGATCTTACCACAAGGTCCTTCTCCTGTCTGACTATCGCTAGACTCAAGCCCACGTGCTCCACCTCGAGCATCTGTAGACTTTTTGTCCAGAATGATCTTCTCAACCTTGTTGCCGTGTGTGTCAGCCTAGGTAGGCAGCCCCCTTTCAAGCTTTGTCTACAGGACACAGGTCCTATTGGTCGTCCTGAATTTAGGCCCCAAGGCAGCTCTCCACTGCTCCAATCTGCTTGTGAAAGGCTGCTCCAAAAGATGAATGATGAGGGCTTGGAGACCCTCTTTTATAGGCCCCCAGGTGTTGGCAAAAAACCGACCAGGCAGACCTAATCTGGCCGACCAGGTCTGCCATAAATGTCCAGGGCCTTTGGCCCACACTGAGAGCATATGTTTATATTATGGCCTACACCCAGTGATGGGTGCTGATGACTTCAGTGGGGACGTCATAGTAGCTAGTCCCTCCTATGCGTGATGGATTTAATGGTTTCCAACTTCACGAGTGACTTATCATGAGATTGAAACTGCACTATGTGTTGTGTTTTTAGAGGATGAGTTTGGGCATGTTCCTGGATTCATCTAGATATATACTCCTTTCAATGTGTTTGCTGTTTACTAACATAAGCATGCAACATATCTTCCAAAGTTTGATCGACCCTTTTTGTATGACCATCTGACTGCGGCTAATCATACATGCTCATATTCAACTTAATTTCTAGCTTATGAAAGACAACCCTAAAAAAATGGCTATCAAACTTACTATCCCTGTCACTGACAATACTGGTGAGTAACCCGAAAACTCATTCAAACAATCAATAAAAGCTTAAGCCCCAAAATGTCTGCATAAGAACCTGCAAAACTTTGAATTTCTGCAATTTCTTGCAGATGTTGACTTGGTTGTCTGCAAACAGCAGATTTGAGGCAAAAGCCCAAATTTTATAGACAACTATACCTGAAATCGACAAAAGCTCCAAAATTTCACATTCAATCTGAGTGATATAAACTGTAGAAACCTGCAAGTATGTTTGAAATCAACAGAAGCTCCCAAAATTACAATGCCAACCCTTAAGGCATAGTAGTACAAAGGCCCTGATCTGTTGACAGAGTTTACTTGCAAATACAATAAACAATATGACAAGCAGTACAACAGATGACAGCAAACAGTGTACGATAAATCTGTATGGACATATTCATATGGCAGACCTTGTATGATGGCAGAAGGTTGTACAGACGCAGATTCTGTAAGCTGCTTTGATAAATGTGTAAGCTGCCTTATATCCTCTTCTTTTGCATGCATAACAGGTTAAACTAAACGAACTGCAAAATTTTAGACAAATTCTGCATAAGTCTTGCACACATGTATGGATTGGGCTAAGATGGTAAAACATACCAGAGTCGCCTTGGCACATGTGTAACCTCAAAATGCAGCATCAAATGCATCTTGGATGCCCAAAAAGTCTTGAGGTTTGCACAAAGCAGGCTAAAGCTGAAAACGAGCTGTTGTTTGAAGCTTTCTCTATTACACAAGTGTGGGTCCCCTTGAGTCAAAGCTACCTGGTATGCAAATATAGTGAAAAAGGTGACAATCAATGAGAGCATTACTCCACAAAAATCAGCAAAGCTCTATTGTGTGGTTTTCCTCCTCTTTTTGCCCCCTTTTTATTCCAAAGGAAGCTCTTAGGCTCTCCCTTGAGTATTTGCTGCATTGTATATACTTCATTCTCATAGTCCATTCTTGTCTTTTGAAGATATTAATAAACACTATCCATTCAGGAGCTATTTTGGCCACTCAAAGATTTCTTGGCCCATTCAGATCAGCGACCGTGACAAATTTCCCCCTTGAGCAACAACATAGAGATCGGCTGATGCGAGTGCATAGGAGAGCACGGGAGGGGCCATCTGAGCCTAGCCAGAGGACGATCACTGACTTTTTCTCCGGTGGCCCAAGCCAGTGGCAGCAAGGGACGAGATGTAGTAGAGACTTTCAGCGCACGACTCGAGAGACTGGACCTTGAGTGGACTCTCACACGAGGACAGACCACTGGAGTGACGGTATCACTTGTCAAACGACAAGCTACCTCCAAGAGATTACAGAGGAGGGAGAGACCTAGACAGGTTGAGCACCAGCAGCATTTCAATACTGATTTTCTTCCTCGACGATGCTAGTCCTCAACCACTGACGGCTGAGCTCATCTCGTGTATCCTTAGCCGACCAATGGAGTTGGTCTCACAAATAACTTACAGAGGTTCTGTCACTCGGATGGATATTTGATCGGATGGCTGATGGCTAGGAACCTCCCCTCTTTGTCCTTTCCATTTGGGTTTCTCTTGCAAGGCGACAGCACAATGTATTTATGTTCTCGTCTCAGACATTGGCCTTGGGCGTGTGTGCCCTTTTTTAGTGGCCCCAGTCCTTAGCGTTCATTATATTTGGTTTTCTTCGTTCTCATAGGCCTTAGGTCTTTTGTAGACATGAATAAAGTCTCTGCTTGCCTTTTTAGATGGACTGACTCTCGACTTTTCAGTGTAATTTGGATGCCGTGCCCTCTCAAATACCACGAGATGAGATCAACAGTATCATACGGCTGGATCTACTCTAGATCTATACGTCATTGACTTGGAGGGGCAACCAGGAGTTTCCCACCAAGCTCTAGTTCTACCATGATCACTTTCTGATAGTGTCCGAGGATGGAGTGATTGTCAGATCTAGTATGCGGATTTTAGAAATGGCAATAGAGGGTATACACACAGCGGAAGATTGATAGAACAGCCCAGGAGCTCACACAGTGGGGCTGGGGGGCAGAATCACAGACTTCTTAACTTTGTGTGCTCATCAAACATGTGCAAGCTAGTGAATAGACAGTGCTCCAAGAGAGAGATAGAACCAACAAAATATTTCCATCCAAAGGACACAATACAAAAAGAGTCCAGAGATCATGGTCCTCTGTCCTTACCAAAAGAATATTGTGCTACTACCGTAGCACTTCTAGATCCCTAGCCTACTTTGAGTCCGATCCTGGAAGACAGCCAAGGGTGCAGCCTCTTGCTGAGCTATGTCTGCAGCTTCTTCAACCCTACTGGATCCCCTGGATGGCGGCCTAGATCTTACTGCTCTGCTGCTCCAAATCTGCTGGTGTTTGCTGTTGCAGTGGATGTAGAATGAGGCCCCAGGGGCCCCCTTTTATAGGGTCTGGATGTCCCCCAAAGTGGGCCAACTGGCCCTGGTCTGTGTGCCTTGTTTTGGGGCGCTGTGGGGACCCTCCATGGGTCTGTGTGCTGGCCGGCTTGGTTGGCCATCCAACCAGTCAGCCCAGGCACTATATAAGGGCGAGGGAACTGCCCATTGCAGTCCCTTTCCCTGCCTGTCCTGGCCCAGGCTTCTCTTGCACCTGTCCCCTCCAGGCCGACCTGATCTCGGGTTGTTTTTCCCGTCCAAAGGGTCTGCCACCTGTGCACCTCTTTCCTGGAACCTACTCCAGCCTGTAGACTCTTGTCCTCGGCCCATACCACGAGCTTTTCCTGCTCCGTACAGTCACCGTGTGGCAGATTTATACTGTTATGGGCCTCCAAAAGGCCTCCAACCTGCTAGGTATGTCCTGAGGTATGCTGCCCACATGGCAGCCTGTGTGCTGCCTATGTGGCAGCCCCCTCTTCACTGTCTTTCCCTTGAGTTTGGTACCCACATGGCAGCCAACAACACAGGCTGCCATGTGGCAGCCCCCTCTTCACTGTCTTTCCCTTGAGTTTGGTACCCACATGGCAGCCAACAACACAGGCTGCCATGTGGCAGCCCCCTCTTCACTGTCTTTCCCTTGAGTTTGCTACCCACATGGCAGCCAACGAGCTGCCCATGTGGTTCCCTGACCCTAAGTCAACCTGCCCCATGCTCTCCTCATATGGGGGCTTATAGATGGGGAGGTGACTCTTCCAACACCCCCTCTCACCGACACATCTCGGCCCAATGCCAACTTGTCTATGAAGATACTCTAGTAGCCCCCATGTCATAGCCCTTTGGAACAGTTTGGTGTCGATGTCAATTTCAACTAGTGTCTCTTGCTCCACCAGGTCGGGTCCCATACAAGCAAACCATCCTGGTGCACAAGTCCATTGAAGGTAGCACCAGATTGCACCACCACCTTCAGTCACGCTCCCGCCGTCTAGGCACCAACATCCTCCAACTGTCCCCCTAATAAAGAGTGAACAGCCCGGAGTCTTTCAGGCACCATGCTCTTGGGGTCTGTTTCAACCCATCCTTCGTTTGGCAAGGTCTGCAACAAAACAACCATCTCGAGAAATGACATCCCAAGAATCTCTCTAGATAACCTGGACCACGAGCCCCCTTAAACTCTCACGTACGTACTCTTTCTTTCTTTCTTTCTCGTTGGAATTCTGCACTGTCTAGTTTTGGTCTTATAGACCTTTTTGCCTTTTTCTTCCTACGCTTGTTTACAATTGAATATGTAGTGGTCCTATGAAATTGTATGCTAGCTAGTTGAAGGTTTCTTTAAGAGGTGTGAAAGCTTTGCATTTGTGAAAGCTTTGCATTTTATTGTTGTTATGAAATTTGGTGTGGCTTCATGTATTCTATTCCTTTATTTATAGAAATATATACAGGGGGTTTTGTAGAACGATGTTGTGTAGCACATTTTGAACAAAAAAGGGCCTTTGTTAAGTTCTTTATTTGATGTCTGGGTTTTGGGGCAGGACACGAAGTTAGTGTATAAACACTATGCTACACTCTATTTCGTATTTGTCATCGATGATGCTGAAAGTGAGCTGGGTATTCTTGACCTTATCCAAGGTAAATTCTTCACATTAATATTAATTGCTTTCTGCTCGAGATTGTTATCTTGAGGAAATTATTTTTGGTGGAAATCCTTTTGTATGGTATATAGTACTAATAGGTGAAGACTTTTTAGTTTTTGTAGAGTCGCTGGATAGGTGCTTCAAGAATGTTTGCGAGCTTGACATAGTTTTCAACTTCAATAAGGTATTCTTGAAAAGCATCAATTTTGTGAAAACAAGGTTTCCTTAAATTCTTATCTTTTGTGCATGTCTATCACCCTATTACAATGACTCGTAATTCTCAATCGTACATGATGCTTTTCCTTTGATAAAAATAGATTGGTTTTTTGTTTTTGGATGTTATCATGGAGTTGCTATGGCATGATGCCGTCCGATTATAGACTTTTGTTGGGGTATCACAATCAGGTTTAGGTGTTTTCTCGAATTCACGAGACATGTTATGGGAAATGTTGCGGACAAATAAAGCCCACCCTGTAAAAACAAGAAAATGTTTTAGAATTGATAAGTGAGGACATGAGGCCTAACACCTGACTTGCCCAGTATGCCTCACAATGGGGCTGATATGTGGCAGCAAGCAGGCCCAGAAGGACCTCTCTATCCTACTCTACCCTCATGGGGGGCGGGCGGGCACACCCACAAAAAGGCCCTCTCTGGACTAGCCTAACCTCATGGGGGGCGGGCATACCCACAAGCATTGGCCCTCTCTGTCTAGTGCTAGCCTTCGTCATGGCTGAGTATGCTCTTCACCTTCGAAGTGCCGACAAGAACTCAGTATGAAGACTTTGTATAAATGGATGCTCAAGTATGTGTGGATGTGTGGATTTGTATGTGTGAGAGCATATTTTTATACTATGGTCTACACCCACAGTTGGGCGCAGATGACGTCAGTGGGGATGTCATAGTAGCTAGTCCTTGCTATGCGTGATAGAGTTTATGGTTTTTAATCTTATGAGTGACTATCGTGAGATTGAAACTGCACTATGTTGTGTTTTTAGAGGATGAGTTTGGGAATGTTCCTGGATTCATCTAGGTATATGACATCAGGAGATGTTGACCTCCAACACCACCTCTCAGCTCCTGGATGGACACTAGCACCAAGGAGTTGGGTGTGCCGTTGGAACAACTGGAGGAATTCGTCGTGTGATGCTCCTTCGCTGAAGACCGTCACAAGTACTGTCAAAGAAGCCCCCTCTTGGCATGAACCACCTGAGCACGATCATTGGAAACCTGGAACTGCTGCTCCTAGGCCACAGGTGCGAGATACACTGGTCCGGTACAGGTACATCAAGTCAACAATCCAACTGCTGGTACTGGTACATCACTCCAACACAAGGTACTGTAACAATAATCCAACTGACACTACCCTCATTGCAAGGTCTGCTTCCCTGTATGGGCACCTGTATCTTAGAGCTATACGTCCCCCTCTCAAGTCCAAACTGGTACAGTGTCACTAGATCGTTGAACTTCAATGCTCCAATGACAATGGGCATCTAACAGCTGTGTCTGGATTCCTGCACTGGCAATCTGTTGACCCATTTGGATCTCTAGCAACTCATCAGACAATAACTGCAGCAGAACACTAGGATCTGCCACGTCATAACGTCCAAACAAAAATACACATTGGTAACATACTGCCACCTGAGTAGCGGGAACAACTCCTCGTGGCTCAAGGTCCTGCCTGAAAGGTTGCCGCAACCAATGAATCCCTTCCCATTGCACCTATCTGGCAGGTACCGTTGCCACAAACAAACTCCATCTAGATCTAGAAAGCCTGCTAGTAGCGCATCCTGTCGCGTGTGGAATAAATGTCATAGCAGTGGTAACACTATCTTGCTAGTTACTGGTCCCCTCACCATTCCTTTGAGGACAGTGTTGCCAACCTTTCTGGCCACATCGGTTACATGTACGTGATGCCTTGAGCGCTTTCCCTTCCTCAGCTCTCAACTCTTCCTACTTTTTTGCTCAGCTGTCAAAGCCTCTGGTAGACTCTCATAGGTACGATCTACAAATTGCTCCTCCTGGTCAAGCGCCATTGGGACCAATTCCTCCCAGGTCAACACATTCATCCTTCCACTTGTTATCAAGGACGAATAGAAAGCACCATACTGAGAGGATAACTTGGGACAGTAGAGTTATGGCCGTGTCCTCGGACGATATCTGCTCCCCACCTGGAGGATCTCTTGCTAAAGTTCCTGTAACTTGTTGATGTGCTCCCGCATCAATGAAGACTTCTTGGGATCCAACAATCTCATTTGGACTTCCAGGGAAATCTAAGGATTATAGTTAAGAAATATAAACGACCTTACCTTTGTGTGAGGGGGGCCTGTATATAGCCCTCCCAGGTCAACACATTCATCCTTCCACTTGTTATCAAGGATGAATAGAAAGCACCATACTGAGAGGATAACTGGGACAGTAGACTTATGGCCGTGTCCTCGGACGATATCTGCTCCCCGCCTGGAGGATCTCTTGCTAAAGTTCCTGTAACTTGTTGATGTGCTCCCGCATCGATGAAGACTTCTTGGGATCCAACAATCTCATTTGGACTTCCAGGGAAATTTAAGGATTATAGTTAAGAAATATAAACGACCTTACCTTTGTGTGAGGGGGGCCTGTATATGGCCCTTCACCCTCCTGCAGTCGGCTGCCATATGTGGGCCGACTCACTGCCCTACAAGGCTGACTCAACCTTGCAGGGGGCTGACCCCCTTAGTCCCTCTATAAGGGCTGGAACTCAGCCCTAAAGGGGCTCGTCCCCTCAGCCCTGCCACCAGGTCTGACTGGACTGCTCCCTCCTCTTGCCCTATAAGATGGGCTGAATGGGGCCTATATGAGGGGCAAACCTCCTGCACACACCCCCAACTGGGCTGCTCCAACTGGCCGACCCCTCCTGCCCTCAATCAAGACGTAGGGGCTGACCCCTTGCCTATAAGCCCAACCAAGAAGCCTAGGTGGCTGACCAGCAGGTCGGCCCACCTCTGCCCCTAAAAAGGACCCGTAGTGCTGGCCACGGAGGCCCTACACCTGACCTGCCCAGTGCACCTCACAATGGGGCTGATAGTGGCAGCAAGCGAGCTCGGAAGGACCTCTCTATCCTACTCTACTCTCACTGGGGTGGGCACACTTACAACAAGGCCCTCTCTCTAGACTAGCCTAACTTTACGGGGGGCAGGCACACCCACAAGCATTGGCCCTCTCTGTTTAGAATGGCATTAGGAGATGTTGACCTCCAACAGTAATAACATAAGGTATTCCCACGACATTTGAGCATAGGAACACATTTGTACTAGTCCTAGGGGCCATTTTTCACATTTGTTTGGATTGAGATATTTGGTCGTTGTATAGCTGCTTATGCTTGGGCACTGATGACGACATAAGTGTTGCTTTGCTTGCTAAGTATGTCTTCCTTTTATTTTTCATAAAAGTTTTTGTTTACCTCTTTTTTTCTTCTCTTTCATTTTCTCTTTTATTTTCTGTGTAGATTATTGATCTTTAGAACAACAAAAAATCTAAATTTGTATGATTGGACTTATTCTAGTCTTACAAAGGTATATTTGGTCGTTGTATAGTCTTGTGGCTATTCCTTGCGGCTATAGACAATGATACAGGAATCATGCAAAAGCCTGCAAGGGGCTGGGCCAAATAATGCCATCATGAATGCTTTTTTTTTCTCGGTTATCTTCAAGCTTATTCGATTTTCCTATCTTTGCAGAAAAGACATTTATTATAAAGGGAATTCATAGGGTGTATTAATCGTAGAATAAAGTGTGGGCCATTCGAAACTAGGTATAGGCAAATTGTACTCGATTTGAAGTCCTCTTTTAGGGTTTATGAACTTAGGGTCCGTCGTATGTGTGCTTTGGCATTGACTCTTCCCCTGCTTGCACAGTTGTTTATAGCTCTAAAAATCTCCTCTAGCCAATGAATAGTGAGGCTTTGATTTGGCCATAGCTGCCAAAATTGCCATTAGTGCAAACAAAATCAGGAAATTCCAATGCCATAACCAACTCCTACTACTAGCAGCTGAAGGTGTGTGTCACTAGAAAGTATAGGCATTTTCCTTCTCCAAGTCAACTACTTCTGTCCACTTTTGTCTTGAATCCTTCCACCAATGGTCTTGCCGGTGCATCAGCCTTGCCCACCCTCCAGGCTGCCTCACAAGTGAGGTTGACCCCTATCTTGGAGAACAGTTTGGCATCCTTGTGATCTCGGTGAACAGGGTTTTGGTGTGCGCAATGGGGGTATCTCCTACTGGTTAGCCTCTCACTAGTACATTTAAGTATTTGCTGTTTTGCGTCTTGTCCTCCTCAAGGACATCCGATATGATATCTTTTTAGGGGCTGATGTGCCTTTTTTAACCACATTCTCCCATTCCAACATCTTTGCTTCCTCTTTGCTGATTCGCTGTTTAAGTTCAGCGTGATTCCCTTGCATTGTGGCCTGCATAGGTGCAATCTTTCCTGAGGTTGGCATTCTCTGTTTTGAGGTCTTCCATGGCTTTACAAGTCCCTTCCGTGGTCCCTTTCATATGTTTGATTTGCTGTAGTTCAATCCCTAATGCATGCACTTTGTCTTGGAGCTTGGTTTTGACAGATTTCCATTCTGCTTTTTCCCAAACTTGGAGCATGCCTACTTCCCTAATCCCCACAACGTTTTGCAAGAATGCCATGGATCTCATCTTGGAGGCTAGCAAGGAAATTCTGAGAGGTTTTAGGAATCATGGTTGGAAGGCATCAACGAGATTGCTCCTCTGTCAAGATAAAGATCTACAAGAGATATGGGAGTTCTTGGTTTGGTGGCTTGAAAATGATTTCGAGGTCAAGTTTTAAGGATTGAGACAACCAAATGTGATCATCTTTAGTATGTGTGACTCAAGGACAACTTGGAGCAAGTACAACTATTTGCCAAGGAAGCCAACTGCAAAGGCAACAATGACCTCTACTTAATATTATGACGTGGATGTTAAGTAGAAGAGGTTGAGTTACCTTTTTAAGAGCAAGTATAGTGAACTCGAGAGAGTTCCCCAATGTAACATAACAACTAGGGATGAGTCTAGTACTTTGGGTGGGGAATTGCCGGGAGGGGGGGGGGGGGCATGTGAGGAGGAACAGCTTGCAATATGCGGCTTGTGTTTTAATGTGGTTTGTTGACCTTTCTTGCATGGGGGGGAGGGGAGGTGTCATGTTTGGAGAAAGAGTTCCAATAGGTGGGAGTTTGCAAAGGTCTGGTAGAAATACCTATACATACGCTTTTGTTTTGTCTTGATCAGATGGGTCTTGCTTCATCTTAGATTGCACATTGCAAAAAATGCACTTGTATATTGATGGTTGGTGAGGATGATGCACATGCTTATGACCATGAATTGAACACATTATGGACATTGCATTATGCACAATGCACACAAGAAAGTTCTAAGCTTAGAGGGGGTCTTGGGTTTTGGGCCAATATTTGGAAGGGGGGTTTGTTAAATGTTTGGATGTAATTGTGGGTGTCTTGTTTTGATATGCTTTGTTGAGCGTTCCTACATGTGTTGTAGATTTTGTATATATGGTTTTCTTGTTCATGTGTCCATCCTTTGGAAGGCTGAGAATTTTTAAGTAACCTCTTTCTTTTCTTGTTTCAATAGGTGCATACTATATTGGACGAGCTCATAATAGGTGGGCAGGTCGTGGAAACTAGTAGTGCAGAAGTTATCAAGGCGGCAGAAGAAGTTTTCAAGTAAGATTATTCCCATATAATCTTCCTCTTTTTTTAAATGTTTTGTGCCAAATTTTATAATCACAAAGAGGTATCGAGATATATAAAGTAAAGAGAGTCTGATTGAGTATGCTTGTGCTTTCTAAGTTAGGATTGTTATTTTGCCTCTTTGTAGGTAGCGATACATAAGTGTAAAGGGTCCATTTAGCTTTTTATGTTTTAAATAAGAGAAAGAAAGAAAGAAAGAAAGTCTATTAACGTCCACTGGAGACCAAAAGGTCTATGGGACAGCAAGAAACCCTCTAGTACATCTGCTTTAGGGAGGGCACATGGCAGCTCCCAAGGAGTGCAAAAAGCCACCCACATTATTTAGAACACCTACATGATAGTCTGGAAGAGTTAACAGCCATACATCCGTTTAAGACTGAGAGTCTTTTGGTTTTGATTTGAACTCTCTGATTAGTGCTGCCCTTTAACTTGTAAGATTGTCGAAGAAGCTTAATCCGCATATCTTTTGACTTCAGTGTAAGGATTGCATGACCTTTATAGTGCAAAATAGAAGCTGGCTTGGAGTCGTCATCATCCTGCTCATCATCATCCACCCATTCAATGTTGGGCAAGCTTGCTTTGATCTTTGTCAATATTTCACTATATGTGTCCTCCTCGTTGTACCAATTTTCTGGGAGTCCCCCTATTCTAATCTTCACTGCATTATCACATCTAGCTTCGTGTTCTTGAACATCTGACTTACATGCTTTGGTATCCACTTCCACAATCACTTCCTTCTTAGCAGTTTGTACTTTAGTGTGAATGAGATTTTTGACTGTAGAGACTAGCTGCGGGGTAGGGGGGAATCCTTACAAGATTTTACAGCCTCATCAATTACTGCCTGCTTACCAGGCCCTTCGAGAATGTGAAGTCGAGCCTTTACTTTTGCCTGTTCCAATCGTAGCTCTCTCACTACCTTGTTGGGATATCTCAAGGTGTATGCCTCAGGTACACCTTGGTTTCTATGTGTGAGTGCTAGAGGCACAGTTAGGTGCCCACAAGCACAGTTAGGTGGTGGAAGAGCCACATAGGATGATTGAGAGAATCTAGGAGCAGATTGAGGAGATGATTGTGGAGCTCTGAAGTCATCAATGATGTTAGTGAGCATGTATGAGGTGCCTACTTAAGGACCTCACTCTTCTTCATTCTACAAGCAAGTAATGCAAGTATTCTAAGTTTGTGTCCACTCTTTGCTTTCCTTTCAGCTTTCCAACATAGTATCAGAGCCATTTGATCCCCCTTGAGCCCATTTCTGCCACATCATCATCTTCTTCTTCTCCATTTTCCTCTTTCTTCTCAAAATCTTTGAGAGCTTGGTTCTCCACCTACAAACGACCATTGCCCAAACCCTCTGAGCTGGAAACTCCTCTAGTATGGGCGAACTTCCACTTGCAAGCAATTGAAGAAAAAACGTCTGTGGTGGCTGCCATTCTCCAAACAGCGAATTTCTTCTGTTGCTCAATACTCCCTGCCTGCTCCGCCATTGCCTGAGCCCTCTTAGGAGTAGATGGGCGACCTCAAGACGAAGATTTTGAGCCATTTTTCAGGTCATTTGGTTCAGTAACGAGGGAGAAATCGTCAAAACTCAGGTTCAGCCTGTAGCAACTCTCCCGGGCAAAAGTGCGCACCATTTCGTCCAACCTCTGTGCTGGACCCTCTCTGGTATATGAGCTTTCTTTTGCTTCAGAAAGCCCTCTTTTCCTTGCTTTGAAGAGTGAACTACAAGCCCTCCAAGTTCAGCCTTTTGGTTTTGACAGTTTTGGACAAGTTTTTGAAGATGATGCTACATAAAATGCTACTCTAGCATTTCTAGTTTTTTGAAACTTTCAATAACTTTAGTACAAGTGTGGCTTCAGTTTTGTTTTGAATTGCTAGACCTGGTTTTGATTGGAAAGTATTCATTTCAGCCACTTCTATGAAGCATGTAAGTGAAAGCATCATTGTTTGAAATTTGGTCACAAGACTTTGCTACATTAAATGCTTATATTTTGAAGCATTTCAGTTGTTATTCTGAGCCCTGTAAGAGAGAAGACACTACCCAATACCTGGGTTAGAGCCTCTCATGGCTTGCTTATGCAAAATATGTGAAAAGCCAAAACATAAAGCAATGTCTTGTTATGCTACAAAGGATGAAAATGCCAACCTGACTTGCTTGTTGAAGATTGCCAAAACAATGGTTGCCAAAAAGGAAGCAACTACAGAGATCTACCCTCTCATGGCACTTTTATTTGACTCCAAGTACAAGAAAAAGATGAAGGTCAGATACCTAAGATATGCTTCTCTACACAACTATGGAGATGACAAGATAATTGTTCTCTTGAAGGATATGACTTTCAGATCCACTTGTTCTATCATAGTACCATCTTATAAGGCACTAGACACTGCCCATGTGGTAAGACCTTGCCTTGACATGGATATTTTGCCTCCACAAGATGAGGCATCCTTTGAAGATTATGCATTTTAAAACATCTCTATGCTCGAGATCTCTCCTTTTATGTCAAGGTACTCAGCCTGGATAGTCCTCCAAAATGAATGAAATAAACTATTGTGTTTTTGTGTGTTTTGTAAATACCTCTGGTCACCTTATGATGTAGGCCATGTGTATGTTTTGCTCCATGGTACCTCTTGCAGACATTGTGTGCATGTACATGCAGGGGAGATAACCATTGGAAGGTCTTTTTTGTATCCCTTTTTGTTTACCTTACACCCAAGGGAACCCTTGCTAGCATGAGAACCTAGCCATAGATTAATCCTTGACCACCATGAGATGGCATGAGAAACTATGAGACTAGATGTATCCTTGACATAGCCTGAGGCATTCCCTTGAGGGGGGGTTTGTTGGGATATCTCAAGGTGTATGCCTCAGGCACACCTTGGTTTCTATGTGTGAGTGCTAGAGACACAGTTAAGTGCCCACAAGCACAGTTAGGTGGTGGAAGAGCCACATAGGATGATTGAGAGAATCTAGGAGCAGATTGAGGAGATGATTGTGGAGCTCTGAAGTCATCAGTGATGTCAGTGAGCATGTATGAGGTGCCTACTTAAGGACCTCACTCTTCTTCATTCTACAAGCAAGTAATGCAAGTATTCTGAGTTTGTGTCCACTCTTTGCTTTCCTTTCAGCTTTCCAACATACCTGCTGCAGATCAAAAATCTGATCCTGTTGCCCAAGGATATGCACAGAATTACCAACAAGAAGGCTCAAAATGACCCATGGAGAGAGTGTCATGGCTGCAACTGTAGAGTACCGAATCTTGATGTATGTTGAGGGAGTTGAGGGGGACTTGGAGGAGAGGGTAGGCCAGTAGTCCATAGTTGGTTGTCTGTTTGAACCCCCTAGCTTAACCTAACCCTCGGGTTGGGTTGGGGGTTTAGCCCAACTCGAGGTTACGGTCAGTTAGCTGCTTCTAACGGGTACAGAGGGAGAGGTACGAATGGAGAGGTACGACTGTTGTTGACGGACTATACGGACGGGGGAGAGGTACGGACGACGGGATTGTACGGTACTGGCTGCCTGCTGACGGTCACTCATGAGACGAAGGTGTGGTTGGTAGTAGTCATCAAGGTTGGGAGAGTCGGAGCAGCGAGGCCAAGTGTTGAAGGTCGCAAGTCACAATAGTTAGAAGGACTTAGTTACAATCGAGCAAACACATGGATCCCACTGAAGCCCTCATTAGAGGTATGCAGAATCTGCATTCGGCCCCCTTGACTAGTCACACAAAGTGTAGGTTTGTGGTCCTGTATATCTTGACGTTGGTCATAAGTTTTTGAATCTCCTTGATGAGCTATGTATAATCAAGGAATGATAGGCGCGATCTCCTGGTTTTGAATGTGACAGACTTTTTTCGTGTGTGTTTTGTCATGGTACCAGTCGACACAAAATTGATAGCGAGTTTTATGTCTTGTTTCCGAACAAACTTTTGTTGCATGATCTGAGGTTTACACTATCATGGGGATGCCATCCTCAATGCTTTTGATGAGGATTAACTATGTCTACATTAGTTATCTCATGTTAGCAAATGAGAGTTGCCTACTCTCAAACACCACCACCTTTGATTTATGGTTAATAGACTCAGGTGCTAGCAAGCACATGACAAGTAGAGGAGAGTGGTTTCAATCAATAATCGGTCCACCACAGTTGGTGTTGTAGAGGTTGCAAATGCCTACAAGTTGAATATCAAAGGGCATGGCACAATTCCAGTGTCGGCTTCACATGAAAAATGTGCGAAAAAATGTCAGATATGTGCTACGTCTAAAAAGTTCTAGCTTTCAATTTCAGCCTTTCACAAAGCTAAAGTGCATCGTATAGGATTCATTCGCTATCAAGCATAAAATATGGAGACTGTTATACATTTAACGGCAAAGTGATGAAGCTAGAATATGTATGTCCTGAGTTCAAATAGCTCGCTACTGATTTTGGGGACAAGAAGATGGCTCACAAAGCCTTTGCGCACTAGAAAGGATTAATGTGGTGCATGCCTTGGTTTGGTACATCAAAATAACGATGTGCTGTCCATGAGGCGCATGCATTGCTAGATCCTTTGCGCTAAAGGGAATCTCCATAAACAATGGGAGATTGTCTTTTCATCTCTAGTTGAGCAAGAGTGATAAGTAGCGTCCCTTCTCATATGCTCTTGCCAAGGCCCAATGGGAGGCCACTAGCCATCAGTCATAACAAGGGGATTCTTAGACAGGACTTGAAGACTCAGGATCAGACGATGGTTGTGACTTAGAGGGGGACAATAATACATAACCACAATTGGAGCTTGACGGTCCAGCTAAAAAAAGATTTGAAACAGATTTTCATTGCTTCGAAACAGATTTTCATTGTGCTAAAAAAAGGGCGATTTCAGCCTTTTCTCTGCTAGAACCTTTTCAGGTTAGAAAATTTGCAGTAATTTGCCATGGCTGATCAGAATACCTCCTCCCAGGGAGAAATTCAAGGTATGGACCTGATGGGGGGTGATGATCAAGAAATCTATGATGATTTGGTCACCAAGTTTGCTTTTCTAAAGAATCTGGATGCAAGAGTTGAAAGGGCTGCTTCGAATCATCACCAGTTGATTCAATAGATCCAAGCTCTAGAGACTTCAGTCACACGATGATGACAAATACCGTCCAAGTTTCTCACACATGTTGATGCTGTGTTGGGCCCGAATATTACTCTAGATACCTTTTTGATCAGAAAGGCAGAACCAAGGAGGTTGTGGACACCTGGTTACTTAAGTGGCAGGCGCACTTACAATTTCACGTGTAGTTTGATGGCAGGAAAATTCAGCTTGCAGTAGGTAAAGCCCTTCTTTGGTAGAAAGAAATGCAGCAGCAACCCACAAATTGGGCTGAATTTGAAGAAACCTTCAGACGAGCATTCTTGAAGGAAGAGGAAGGCTATGCATAATATTGTGGACAAGCTTAAGGCCCTTGATATGACCAAACAAAATCTTACTTTTGAAAACTATCTACAAAAGTTCAGAGACTTGGCAGACACAAGCAACAAAGATGGATCCTCTTACTTTGTTGGGATTCTTTGTTGATGGATTACTTGATTCTTACAAACTTCAGGTCAAGAATAATAAAAGTACCTGCTATCTAGCGTAGCCTAAGATCCAGCAACAGTTCCAAGGCCTTTGGGTGCCACTTGGTGGTATGGGACGCTGATGGGCCTATTATTGGAGCCTGGGAAATCACTGTAAATGTTGTACATGTTGTATATCTCACACGTAGGATCACCTGTAGGTAGGCGGGATTCAAGGCTAATATGGATTAGCTCCAGGCATGGAGGCTAGGAAGTAGCTACTAGCAATAAAAAACCTATTCGAGTTTTTGGTTTTGTGTTTGGAAATAATCATGATTTTCCTAATATGATTTTGTGAGAGACCTTGAATACAGGAACTGATGATGAAGTGCTCATGGCTACTCATGGATAACTGGCGTGCCCACCACAAGCTTTTGCTTGTGGATCTGGGAAATTGGCAGCTCAGTGCATGTGATGAGGATGATGGAGACTGAGGGAAGTACTGGAAGATGAGCGCACTTTACGGAGTCTTATGACAAAGGTAGGGTTGCATGGCATCTAGGAGGTTGCATGAGAAGCCAACGGTAAAAGTTTGGTTAGCTACATGTGGTCCTTGGTTTACTTGGAGACATCTTTAGAAAAAACTCAAAAAGCGGAGGTTCCATGGGTATATGTTAGCTAAAAATAGATTTGAGGTCGTTTTTTGCACGAGGGGCTACTTTTGGAGGTGATTTCAGCGCGCTTCGGTGATGTTGATCCATTTTTTACCACAAGTCAGCTCATGAGATAATGTTTTCATGTGTGGTATATAGGTCCCAAGTACTCCAGGTTTGTATGAAAAAACTCACCTTTTTAATGTTGATGTAGAGAAAATTTTCTCTAAGATAAAAGCTTGTCAAAGATGTTGCTTGTTTCAACCAAGGACTTGTTGAAGACCAACATGCCATCTTTGTAGATGATGTCCTACTTATCAAGATAAGGCCAAGAGATGTTACTTGTCAAGGTCATGAATGTTGCTTGGGCATTTCAAACCCAAAAGGCATACATTTAGAGTGTCGGTGTCTTTTGATATTTAAAGTGTCACCTGATGATATCCGAATGTGAAGTTATAAACTTCTTCACAAACTTCAGATGCCTCTGCAAAGCACGGGACCTGAAGCCCACCACAGGAAGGAGCTGAAAGAGCAAGAGGTTTGGCTACAGGTTACTATCATTGCTGCATCACAGTGTCAAGTGGCCTCATGATGCTCAAGCTCATCCTGCAAAGCGGAGTAGAGGACACCAGGTACTGATATCTGACATGCTTCAGAGATACTAGGATATTCTGCTGGGACCCTAGCCTGGAGCTTAGATCTCTCATGGCTCGCATTTGACGTATGTGCATGGTTTTTAGTTCTCAGTTTCTTTAGCTTCAGCTAGATTTGGATCTTTAGAAGTGTTCTAGACAGCTCTCGTTCCCCTCCACGGGGCTTTCTCTCATGATGTAATTTAGACTTGATCTCATAGGCTTTTTTTGTCTGCAAACATTAATAAACCTCTCTCTCTCTCTCTCTCTCTCTCTCTCTCTCTCTCTCTCTTTGGCCAGTTGCAAGGAAAAGTAGTATACACAATTCATACTCACGTTTTGATGTAATTCACAAGAAAGTTGAAGTTAATATTGTCAGTCTAGAGCCTGTAAATGATGTAAACAGACACTTGAAGTCTATTGCTGAGGTTAGCAAAGACTCTTAGTGTTTAAATGATATAATCACCTTAAGATAGGGTAGGAGAATTGTCGGTTTGTGCTAGCAGTTGGTGCTATTTGTACTTCTATTTGGAATCACTTCTAATGTCCCATAACCTTCTAGACCTCTGGTAATAACATATTTTCAGCTTTTGGTAGGCTGTCTCTTACTCCCTCTCCGAGTGCTTTGCTTAGGAATTGTTTCGTTTTGCCACACTAGATAGTTCTATCTCATGGGTATAGAGAAGAGGAGTAATGTGGTACTCTCTAATATAATTTCAGGTGTTGACTTGGAGCTCTTTGAATTCATCTTTGTACGTTTTGCTTTTCTTGTGGGACTTTTAGGAAGAAATGGGATTCTCCTTGCAAAAGGAATGTGGTTTTAACAAGTGGGAAGGGAGGGTCTGACAATTTCTGCAATACTATTGCAGGCTAGAGAGCCTCACAGATATGATCTCGATTGCTCTTAAAGCTACAGGGAAGCGCTAGTGGCTCAAACTGATTCCCTTTACCATGATCTCACAAGACATGACTGTTGATGGTGGTGCTCGTCAGGCCTGGCTCAGTTTTCTCTACATTATTGTTTGGAATCATCAAACAAAATGGTGCTTTTTTAGGGCATAACATTCATTGGGGTTTGGGATGCAAAAGGTAAGTCTTTTTCATGCAAGCAGAGTGGGTTATTTGATCGGTGCTGACTCAAACTTTTAAACTCGATAATGTTGTTCAAGATGAAAATTTGGGGTTTCCACATCATCATCATTCAGCATAGGCTTCCTTGAGTGCTTCAAAAAATACTAGGTTTGGCAAACTCATAGCCTTCTCTTTGCTTGTAATTTTAATTGCAAAAAATGTTAACATGGCCTATGATTTTGATACGTATCTGTTGCTGTTAACTTGCAAGCAGGGGGACGCATCTTCCATTTGAGTTTGTACCGCCATATTGTGAAAGACTTTCCGCTGCCTCTTAGGGTTGCAACAGCTTTTTAGAGTGGTTTGTTTATGGAACCCTGATGTGAGATGCAGGAGATCCTTTTCTTAATGTTTTCTTATATGGTCCAACAGAAATTGTCTCATTACAAAGCCTCTCAATGAAATCATATTCAATTTAATTGCTAACATTTATTTGTCCTTTGCTTCTACAACAAGAGTGCATGTGTGCACAAATGCACTGGGCTCGTCTTATGAGACTCGAGACATCTACAATCCGTTTGAAAGAAATTACTTATAAATTCCTTGAGCTCTCTAGTTGCAACGACACAATATTATTTGTAAGATCATGCACTCTATACTCTATTCGAAACAAGTGTAGTGTTGCGAGATTATGGCCCTTTAAATGGAAAATTAAACCGGTTTATCATGACATCCCTTGTTCATTCTTGACATTAATTAATTCATTGATGGCTTGCTATATGTCGCAGTCCTTGGCATGTATTTATTAATCCATTCATTGCGCACTTGCTATACTTTAGGGTCCCATTGTTGTCATAGAGCACATAGCTACTATCTTAAAATGGAACTTGGATCTTATCATTTAATTAAAACTTCCTAAAGGATAAAAAAGAATGAACAAAATATAAGCATGAGACACTACACAAGATCCATCAGGACCCGATCCTCCTTGCAAATGTTAGGGGTAGTGTTTTATTATTGCCTTGGTAATATTCAAAGATTTGCGTCTTTTCGAAATTGAAGCCCAACAAATACATGAATAAGACTACGTTGACAAGAGCTCATAACTCTTCCTTGGTTGTAGCGTAAATAATAGTGTCATGGACTACAACCATATGACATCTCATCCTTTAATCTTGCATCCAACTTGGCTATCTCTACTATTGATTAGGCAGGCATAAAGCTTGTTTGACAGGCATAAAGTCCGTTGGGTAGGCATAAAGCCCGTTTGGCAGGTAAAAGCTCTTTTTGATGGAATACCTCTTTTGGTAGCATATATTTTTAGAAAATAGTTTTTTTGGCAATTGACAGAATATCTCTTAAGCAATTGGCAGAACAAAGCGAGAAAGGAGTTGTAGTAATCTTCAACATTTAAAAGCCCCATCTATAGGTCAACATTGCACGTAAATAAATCCAAAGCAAACTCTTTATAGGATTCGATGTTACGGAAAGATGTATTGGGAGGATGATGTCGATCAAAACAAGAAAGAATCTAGTGTTTTGATCGAATATTAAATCAAAATTAAGAAATTTGAAGTCACTTCTCAAATAGTAACGAAGTTAATGTCAAATTGTCTCGTAGTTGCCTTTATACCAAAGATAACACACAAACAAGTATTGACTAGTCTCAATTATAAATCGAGCAAGGATAGCACATGGAAGCATGCATAGACCACTCGATTGTAAAGTACGATAAGATAGAAACACGCATCGACAACACTCAATTTCAAGGTAAAACTTGTATACAATTGTTAAACTGACCACAAAAGACTGAAGAAACAAGATGGTGTAAAATAATTTACCAGCTTGTCATGTATGTAGAGCTGAGATCAAGTGATAACTTTCGTGAGCTCTTTCAAAGTGCTAAATTCACTTGCAAAGCATGGACTTCAATTCCTTGAATGGTTTTTGCAAGACAGCAGAATAAAGAAAAGTGTTTGCAGGAGGATTGACCAGTGAGGAAGTACTTATATGCCTGTTGAGACATCCCAACCTTGTGTTGGTGCATGTCAGCCATAGCTCGAACCTCTCCCACTGTTTTCCCTATAATCTGTCACATTAAAAATTTAAGTTAAAGAGATGAGCGAGATCGCTAATAACACTCGTTGTCACTCATCATAGGTGCCAATAAAAAGATGCCAAACACTTAGCTGTCTACATCGACATTAGAAGACAATACGATTGGCTTCAATGGCTGTGGACTGTTTTGCTCCTTGGTGGAGGGATAACGAGGGTTACCTGAGAGTCGTCAGTCGCCTTGCTTGCTTTTACCCATAATGGTCTACAGTATGCTTTTAGAGATGAAAGCTAGATGTGAAAGAACTGCTTTTGGTATTGTTGTGTGGCATGCTCCTTCAAGGCTCGAACAAACACAGGCCAGTTTCACACTTGTCAGCATAGCCTTTGTCTTCTTTAATCTTCATCAGACAGATCATTAGATTACAAACCTTGTTGTTGTTGGGCTCGATTGAGAGAGCTTTTCTGCACGCAACGAAAGTTTTATTAGGACAGTAGAGACAACAATGACAGAAGCTGAAGACTTGTCAAGATGATAGAATGGGAAGAGAAAGTGTGCTTGAGCTAAGTCAACTAGAATGTGATATTCACATATGAAAGGAATGAATGAAATAGAAATTGTAAGAGCCAAATCACGTGCCATGAAGGCTTGTTAAAGAGCTAAGATCAAGAACAAAGACTCGGTGGTGCATCTTCTCCGCTCCTCCCCAATAGGAAAGACATCCAAGCTTTTGCAGCACAGAGCATTGACATTGTAAGAGCTAGAATCATATATAAAACATAGCTATAGATGATTCAGAGTGAGCATGTAGTATGTACCCCATCTCCAAAGCCAAAGATGATGTGCACCAGCATAACAAGAGATTCATTGTAACCTTCGAAAAATTGGTAGAAGCTCGCTGAAGGACTTTATTAAGGAGCTGATGAATCGGGGGAGAAGATTAGCATGTTGGAAGCCTAGATTTAGTGTTTCCTGGATTTCAAGGCAACATATAGAGGGATGGATTGAGAGAGCTCTGAGCTCTTTAGGATTTTGTGACTTCGGGAAGAAGAGGAATTAAAGGCAATGGTAGGCAATTTGTAATTAAAAGTTTTTGCAAGATTTACCGTCCCCGAGGGGAAGGTGAATTGAAGGAATCAGAGGTTTACTTGTGAGGGTCGACAAGGAAGAGGTGGCAGTGCAGGCTCACAATCTCTCATATCTCTTTTGTTACAACCTCTTGGGCCCATATGGCACCAAGGCATTCTTTCAACCTCCCCTTGTCTTCAAATGGCTCTTGTGTTATCCATATATAGGATCCAAATGGCTCGTGTTATTCTTGCCAATTTGGATGATCTTGGTGCCTACCTCTGTCTTAAGTCATTTGAGGCTCAAAACCCGCAAGACAAGAACGATGTTGAGCCATTTGCAGCTAAAACCCATATGGCCAAATCCATCACCGTGCTCCATGGCTGTGGCTATTAACAGGCCCCCCTTCATGTTGATGAGCCACCCTCGGATCAACCGCGTTGAAGTGGAGAGGAGTGTCTGGAGGATTGCGTAGCAGTCCAATTAGCGGGGGTGATCCACGTGAAGTACGAGCGGAATTTCCAAAAGTGGGTGGCATGCATGTGATCGAAGGTGCAAATGTGATGGCCATGGAGGTTGCAGACTTGAAGGTAGAGCCGAATGTCCAGGAACTGAGGGGCCGATGTCAAGGTTGAAGACAATCTGATTGTTGAGATTATCGAGCTTATCATTGTCAATGGGTTGACTGTGGGCGGGGAGATCACGGAGGACCAAGAGGATGCGAGAGAATTTGACTAACTCCGGCTGTCTTATACTCTCTAGAATATGAAATCCGGGTGGCTAAATTGCCAATCTCGAATGAGGAATAGTTTTTGGGTCTATCTTAACCTCTCTCCAGTGATTTAGCATACTCAATGGCCCCTCTCACACGGAGGGGCTCTTAAATATGGGTTGTCTTTAACATACAGCCTGTTTACCACCAAGAATCTCAATTCCATTTTGATATGTGAGTGATCAGAGGAATCGGACCATCTTCATGTTAAAAGGGAGATCAAGGAGGATCCAAGCTGATAATGAAAGGCATAGGGGAGAGAGATGTAGGCACACTCAAATGTCTATTGTAATGTATATCATCAACAATATATAATAGGCTTCTTATATAGAGAGAGCCTTTAGAATAGTCAATAGTTGTGGGATCCTCTGATCCAAATCTCTCCTTGTGGATGTCCTCAATCCACATCCTCACATCATGTAGTCCACATCCTAGGGTGGCTACTTTAATACATTCCTATACCATACCTTAGCCTCTAATATGTGCTCATTGCACCATATCTCAACCACCTGGGGGCCATGATTCATTGGCTACTGCAAGGTGGTCAGATGTGAGTTACAAGATCAAATCCTCCCCTTGGTGCTTACATGGTACTCTCAAGTGGTCAGGTTTGATTACAAGAATATAGGCTAAAGGTGGAAAGGATGTTACTTCTTAATACATGTTATTCTTGTCATTGTGCTCATGGCTTGATGATGACTCCACGTAGTTGACCTGCTAGATCTTCAATCTGTAATCTTCTTCCTTGTTTTCCAGCTTCTTGCAATGGTGACACTTTGGTTTGTTCTTTAATCTGCAGTCACTTTGATAGTGCAATGGTAACACTTCATTGATGTTTTACTGAACAATGCTTGTTCTTCATTATTGCTGTTGCGTGTTGATGTTGATGTTGATGTCGATGTCGATGCCTTCGACTCTCTTTCTTTCTCAAGAAGAGAGGATACACATTCCTCAACTTTGGATCTGGGAGATTCTTCAAAGTGGTTGTTAGTGAGCTGTACTCTGTAGGCATGCTTTTAAGAAGAATTGCAAGTGCATCTTTTTCCCCTACTTTTGCATTTATGCCTTCTAGTTGGGTCATCATGCTTTTGATTTTGTTAACAAATTGTGCCATGGATTCATTGAAGACCATGTGCAAACCATAGAATTCAATCTTAAGATGAATTTCTTAGTTTTTCGCTTTTGCACACCAAACACTGTGTTCAACTCATCCCATGCATCTTTGGCATGATCCTTGGAGTCTATATGATGAATTATGTTTGGACCCAAGTGCAAACCAATGAGTGATAGTGCTGCTTCGTATTTTTTTCCTTCCAGGCATCATTTTGTGCAATGGGTATGTCTTCTTTTATAGTCTTTCAAAGCCTTTGATGCATCAAAAGACACCTCATTTGTGTAGACCAGGTGTGAAATCCTTCCCCAGTGAACTTTGCAACAGTTGGGGTGCGTATTGCCATTGCAAAGGTCTTACCGGTTGAAGAAACTTTCAAATCTGACAGTGTCTAATTGCTGACAATGATTTTGACTTGACAAGCGCGTAGAACTCAAAAAGACAATCACTTTTTCTTTTTGGAGCGTGTGCAAATTCTTTTTGGATTTAAAGTTATGGGCTGGTAAAAGTTTTTAAGGAAGAGGTGGCCTTTGATGATGTGGCACAAGCTATTCACATGCAACTTACAAATTGTGCTTGGCAAGGGGTTACTGTGCTGAGGTGTCCCTATGTCACGTGGTAGCAAATTGACTTAACCAAACCTAAAGAAACTTAACTAAGGGAAATGTAATCTTGCCACGTGTCCAAAAATCTACCTAACCCAAGGTCATGTTGACTTGGGCTTATCTGCCACGTGTCAATTTGTTGGGAAGATCAATCGGAACGGATCGAGCTTTCGGGAGGAGAGCTGAAGTGGAGGGCGGAATTCGAAGCGGTTCCTTGTGAGCATTCTAGAGTCCTTCTTCACCAATGGAGGTCTGAAGCTAAGAGTGGTGTGTCTTGTTGATGCACACTGCTCGTGTGCTGCTCTTGCGGGTCATTGAAAACTCTGGTGCAGAGAATGAGACGTGGCTAGAGAGAAGACAGGCTTGCAGGCCTTTTGGAGCTGTCGTCGCAAAAGTCCTTTATGTGGGGTGGAGACTGTAGTTTTGTTGCGCAACCACAAAGTTGGGAGTCAAGAGAGCCACAGAGCCGGGCTGGCACTGCTGTCCTTCAAAGGAGGAGCAGAAGGTCGGCTGTGGATGAAGGTAGCAATAAGCTTACCAAGAGCTACTGTGTTGGTCGCTGAAGAAGTTCAAGCACAAGATGTGGCACCAAGCTCAGCCCGTTGCCGTTGACGCTGCTGTAGGCCCGCTCTTTGAATGACGTTGATGAGCTCGGTTGGCCGAAGATACAGGAGTTGTTAAAGGTTGACAGCCGTTTGTATTGTTGAAAACTTTGCTTGGTCATTTGCATCGGTCGTCTGGTCGCCCCTCTTTTATGCTACATGCTTTTGACTGCATGTTTTCTGTTGCTTATATGCTCCCCTACTTTCGCTTGCTTGGTTCGGCTAATTCCTTGTGGAGAACCCGATGTCGCTAGCCCTCAAAGACCTAAGAGTTTAACTCTTAGGCATCACTATCCAATGCCTCTACTCGCAATGTCAGAAGTACAAAGAAAGAAACCGCTTGATGTGTGAGATTCGGAGCAAGAGTTATATCTTGTTGAGACCAGGCAAGCTCTAGGGAAGTTGAGAGAGACCGCCTCTAAGAATGACCTCAAAAAAGAATGAATGAACTAAAAAATCTCTCAAGAACACTCAATGAACTAGACTAGGAGAAATAAACCTATGCTCTGATACCATGTTAAAAGGGAGATCAAGGAGAATCCAAGCTAATAAGGAAAGGCATAGGGGAGAGAGATGTAGGCACTCTCAAATGTCTATTGTAATGTATATCAACAACAATACATAATAGGCTTCTTATATAGAGAGAGCCTTTAGAATAGTCAACACTTATGGGATCCTCTGATCCACATCTCTCCTTGTGGATGTCCTCAATCCACATCCTCACATCATGTTGTAGTCCACATCCTAGGGTGGCTACTTTAATACATTCCTATACCATACCTTAGCCTCTAATATGTGCTCATGGCATCATATGTCAATACCTCCCCTTGGTGCCATGATCCATTGGCCACTGCAAGGTGGTCAGATGTGAGTTACAAGATCAAATCCTCCCCTAGGTGCTTACATGGTACTCTCAGGTGGTCAGGTTTGACTACAAGAATATAGGCTAAAGGTGGAAAGGATGTGGCTTCTCAATACATGTTATTCTTGTCATTCTGCTCATGGCTTGATGAAGACTCCACGTAGTTGGGCCGCTAGTTCTTCACTCTGCAATCTTCTTCCTTGTGTCCTAGCTTCTTGCAATGGTGACACTTTGGTTTGTTATTTAATGTGCAGTCACTTTGATAGTGACCCATCCTTCCGCAATGGTAACACTTTATTGATGTTTTACTGAACAATGCTTGTTCTTCATTATTGTTGTTGCGTGTTGATGTTGATGTCGATGTCGATGCCTTCAACTCTTTTTCTTTCTCAAGAAGAGAGGATACACATTCCTCAAACTTTGGATCTGAGAGATTCTTCAAAGTGGTTATCAGTGAGCTGTACTCTATAGGCATGCTTTTAAAAAGAATTGCAAGTGCATCTTTTTCCCCTACTTTTGCATTTATGCCTTCTAGTTGGGTCATAATGCTTTTGATTTTGTTTACAAATTGTGCCATGGACTCATTGAAGCTCATGTGCAAACCATAAAATTCAATCTTAAGATGAATTTCTTAAGAATGACCTAAATGAACTAAAAAATGTCTTAAGAACACTCAATGAACTAGACCAGGAGAACTAAACCTATGCTCTGATACCATGTTAAAAGGGAGATCAAGGAGGATGGAAGCTGATAAGGAAAGGCATAAGGGAGAGAGGTGTAGGCACACTCAAATGTCTATTGTAATGTATATCATCAACAATACATAATAGGCTTCTTATATAGAGAGAGCCTTTAGAATGGTCAACACTTGTGGGATCCTCTGATCCACATCTCTCCTTGTGGATGTCCTCAATCCACATCCTCACATCATGTAGTCCACATCCTAGGGTGGCTACTTTAATACATTCCTATACCATACCTTAGCCTCTAATATGTGCTCATGGCACCATATCTCAACACTTCGGACCTTTGGTGCTCGAGATAAATGGCTATCAGAATGTTTCAACTCGGATGAAGTATGAAGGTCCTTACAAGGTCCCGGATTGATTGGCCGGCAGTCGTGGTCTATTTTGATATTGATGCTCATTTTGAATGGGAATCTATTAGTACTTTCTTGTTTAAAGCACTAATGCTCAGTGAAGAGCAACAATAGAGTAGGAAACAATTCCGTTTACCATAAGTCAAATTAATATGCATGTTATACTCATAATGATTCAACATCGAGTCTAAAGGCAGCTATGATCCTACTTTGACTAAGCAACAACGGATTTATTCGTCGACAAGACAATGGTTTTGATTGGAAATTTTAAGCAGATGAGGCAGTCAAAGGAAACAATGCAGGTTCGTTAATCAATAGATCATCCAGGTGATTATTTATCAAAAGAACTTACACAATCTTTGTGGAGGCAGCTCTTGTAAATCACATGCAAATCAAATGACAACAGGTAAACAAAATTGGAGCGTTCGTGAAGAACGAAGACAGTGCAGAGAAAACTCACTACAACTGATGCAAAAGAGAAGGAAGGCAATGTATTTCATCGAATCCATGGTTTGATTGTAGATCGTGTATGTCGCTATGACCAAATCTTAGATTTTCCTCACTACACGAAGTCTTGATAGATCTTACTAGTGCATGCCCCTCGCTTTGCTTCTTCCATAAATTACCACAATCCTTGACATCTTGATCTTCACCTCTACGCTGTTCACATCGCCTACAAGCCTAGCAGTCATGTGTCCCCACCCTATTATTATAATCCTGCACACTCAATCCTGTCTAATTATCCTTGCGAGTTGCGCTTACGTTTTTTGCATCACGGCATAATCAATCGGGCAAGCAGCTCTTGCTGATCTTTCCTATTAATCCTAAGACCCTTCACTTTCTTCTTTACATCATCGATGTATATTCATCAAGCAATGGGATCTATTCATTGTATGTTGCTCCATTAATACATCCAATAGGTCATCTATCCTGGGGATTGGAAACCTATTCTTGATAGTGGCCTTATTTAGATCCTTGTAATCAATGCACATGCGATGTGATCCATCATTCTTCTTCACCAGAAGCACTAGAGAGGAAAAAGGAGAAGTGCTATGAGAGATGAAGCTCTTCTCAAGCATTTCCCGCACCTGTACTACCTTTTCCTCCTACTCAACCTTAGAGAGATGGTATGGGGCTTTGTTTATGACTGCTAGGCTCTAGAACAATGGCATGATCCACATCCCTCTTGGGATCCTCAACACGAGGAATGCTACCCCCTTGAGATACTGACACATTCCAATGCGTAGAGGGCATGCTCCTTCCAGAGCTCTCTGGCCAACTGCCTTACTGAAATGACCTACAAATCAGGAGTGGAAATGCCATGCAATGCTATAGTTCTACCCTTGTGGACAAAGCTGAGTGATAGGGCATTTAATTCCATGCTGATTTTACCCAAAGATTTTAGCCAATCGCAGCCGAGGACAACATCTATTGGGCCCATATCTAGTGCCAAGAGATCCCCAGCAAATTCATAATCCTCAGAGAGCTTCATCCTTGCATCTTGGCAACAAAATTTATTGACCAAATGCTGTCCATTTGCCACCTCTACTCTCAGCCCATGATCAACCTCAGTAGCAATTAGTCCCACCTTCTGTAAGGTCTTAGAATTGATGAAACAATGAGTGCTACCGCTATCCACAAGCATGTGAATAGTCCTACCATTTATTTATCCTTTTAATCTAATAGTTTTAGCACTTTTGGCACCCATCAAGGCATGAAAAGAGATAGCATAGATTGTTTGTTGCGCATCCCAATAGATCTCCTCCTCGTCCACAGGAGCATTTCCATTCGCATCCTCTCGCACAAGAAAGGCATAGCAATCTGATGCTGCACATGAAAGACATTAGGCCAATGGCCTCGCATTTAACATGTGGGTTGAGTGCCATCGGATTGTATACCATGCATATTATGTTCATTAGCACACCAGGATCAAAGGGGAAATCAGCCCCCTTGTGGCTCCAACATCTGGAGCTTCTTCCACGACTTGTGCACCGTCTGAATCATCATGAGTGGCCTCCAAAGTCTCTTAAGCATCCACTAAATCCTCATCACTTGATATCTCAATAATCATGTTGAGTTTTGTAGTACCACTATTGTGCATTTTGCAAACTTCCCGATGCTCGGGAGTCCACTTCTCGGCACACTTAAAGCATAAGTTTGCCTGCTTTGCCTGACCATAATAGCACTAGTGTGTTGTTTAAATTTTGATTTTTCATTTCCAAGACTTGGCTTAACTCTTGGCTTAGCATCAAATGACATGTATGGCTTAGCATATGGCATCTTAATGCCTGTAAACAGTGGGAAACCTCAAAAATGGTGTTGTTGCTGATTTTGTTTCATACCAATCAGTCACCTTAGGCTTCTTCTTAGCCTCATTTGCATTCCCATATGTGTTGCCCATTGTCATCTTATACTTGCTGGCATATTTGGGCTCAAATACCTCTACTAATACAATGCCTTTTCTACTTTGTATCATGAGAGCTTTGCTGACTCTTTCCCCAATCGGCCTGCCATGATCCAGCTAGCACTCGCTTCTTCAATTATTCCAATTTGAGAAAGCATGATGTCTAGGAAAATAGCATAGTTGAGGAGCAGGAGTCTGGACTGCTATTCTGAGTCGCATCGCGGGGGGACATAACAGAGTGGAGAGGCATAATCGAAGGAACCATGATACATTAGCAAGAAACAACCGCTCTTCCAACATTCAGCAGTTTGAATTATGCACAGGGATGGGATCAAAGAGGAGGAAAGGGATGATAAGATGTGAAATTTTGATTAATCCATTTACACAATTGATTAAGTTTTTTAAGATGGAAGGAAGACGACACCCGATTGCTGATGGAGCGATGACATTTCTATAGGAAACTTTAGGCTACAAGTTTGTTAGCAATGGCTCCGCTCTTGATTGTCTTCTTGCTTCCACCCATCTGCCATAGCCTCCACAGGTCACGGATTTGAACTTTTTCCTAAGGTATACCAATTTATAGTTTCTTTCCTCCTCCTGCTACTTTGAGATCAGCCAACCATGGGCACTCCAAGGGTTCTCAGAAATTCTTCCACTTATCACAACCTACAAGATTGGTTCAAGCAGCCTGAGTTCTGATACTCTTCCAAAGTTTACGTGAAGTTCTTCGTTTACTTTTTTTGTGGTAATCATCAGTTTGTGGATCGTCTTTGCTGTGAATTGCTTTGAAGTTCCATCAATGGAGAAAAATAGGGTTCTGTCGATGGAATTATTTTCATTTTTTCAACCTTAAATTGTTTATAGATGATGTGGGGTTCTATTGACTTTAACTTATATATATTTTTATGTAGCTTACAATGGTAGCAATCCTAGAAAAAGCTAACCTTTTGATTTCTTGCAAGTTCTTATGTTGGTAGTGATGATGGCTGTAGGGACAAATTGATGTAATGAGATCATACCGAAGGTTTCAAAGTCTATGATTATAAGTGTGATCACATGAGTGAGTGTGTGAACACGTGTGTGAATGTGTAGGTGTGGCTGATGATGTGTCAGTTAGTAGGTGTGATTGAGTGAATCTAGGAGTGTAGTGTGTGATTGAGAGATTCATGGAGAAATTTGTGGATCTAGATGCTCTCTTGAGCTCATAGGTACGTTGTATCTCTTGCCTATATATTGGCCATCTCTCTCATGAAAGAAGAATCTTCTTCCATCTTCTTGTGCCTCCATCATGTTTCCATTGCTGCTCCAACATGTGGTGTCAGATCCACCAACCCGTTTCTAGCCACCTCATCATCTTCTCCACCTTCTCCATCCTTCAAGAAATGGCTAGAAATGGGTCAAGGAGGGCGTGGTTGAGAAAGAATGTAAGATCGTGCTAAACCTAGTGCACACAAGATCAGCAGAAGAACTAAGGAGGCTCAAAGCACACTAAATAAGACATGAGAGGGAGATAGCAAATCTATATCTCTTGCAATGTGTGTTCAACAATACATGATAGGCCTCTTATATAGAGAGTGCCCTTTGAATAGTCAACCATGTGGGATCCTCTCATCCACATCTCTCCTTGTGGATATCCTCAATCCACATCTCCACATCATGTAGTCCACATCCTAGGGTGGCTACTTTAATACATTCCTTATCACATACCTTTGCCCTTTAATCTATGTGCTCATGGCACCGTATCTCAACACCTCCCCTTGATGCCATAATCCTTTGGCTACTACAAGGTGGTCAGACGTTACATTCCATCACCTCCCCTTAGTGCATGCATTGCTACTTAAGGTGGTCAAGTCTGGTTTACATGTCAATACCTCCCCTGGGTGCTTTCATAGCTACTCTCAGGTGGTCAGGTTTGATTTACAAATGTGTGGGCTCAAGGTGGCAAGGATGTTTATTTCTCAATACATGTTGTGGATGTCGTTCTCTTCTTTGCTTGATGTAGCTTGATGCATGATGCTTTGTTCTTCCATGTGCCTTGATTCTTTATGTGTGGATGCCATGCTCTGTGCTATGGTCATCTCATACAATTGTGCTTTTGGCATGCTTTTTGCATACACGCGTCGCTTTTCCATTTGTTGCAAAGGTCTTACCAATTGATTTCTTTCAATATTGGCAGTGTCTAATTGTCAACAATGATTTTGACTTAATAGGCGCATAGAGCTCAAAAAGACGATCACTTTTCCTTTTTGGAGCGTGTGCAAATTCCTTCTGGATTGGAACTTACGCCTTGTTGAAGGTTTTGTGAAGAAGAGGGCCATTGATGATGTGGCACAGGGATTCACATGCTGAATTCCATACTGTTCTTAACAAGAAGCTCTGTGCTTAGAAGGCACTTGGGTGATGTGGCATAACTTTGACCAAACTGAAACTCAACCAATCTGTAACTGAACCAAACCCTATGTAACCTAACCAAAGTCTTTGAACTCAAGGTTAGCTAAACTCAACCATTGTGTTAACCAAGGTTAGAATCTATCTTCCACATGGCTAGAAACTGACCAAGCCTATGAACCATGGGTTAACATCACCTAACCTTGGTTAGAGCCTATCTGCCACGTGGCCTAATGCTAGGAGAAAGAAATGGAAGCTTTGCTTCTCTGCAGACGACAGCGAAAGGAGAGCTGAGTAGAAGCTCGTGCTGGTGAGAAAGTCGTAGCTTGCATGTAGCGCGGGATTGATGAATGCTTTGGAGCACGAGGCTATGAGGGAATGCTCGCGTCTTGCTGGCTCGTAAGCGGCTGTGGTGGAAGCTTGGAGCGGGAGTCGCGTGAGGCTGGAGCTACCAGAAAGTCGATGAGGGAGCCGTTGCGTGTGGTTGATAGGCGGCTGTTGACACTGGTCGTGGAGAACTTGGAGGTCTTCAAGTAGTTGGAGTCGTTGTTGAAGCTTGATGGAGGTGTTGCTTGGTGGCTATGGGAGAAGCTCTCGCTGATAGCCTAGAGGCTGTGAGGCAGCCCGTTGTGTGGAGGGCTTTACATGCTGTAGGCCTGTTGATGGAGATGCTCATTTGGAGAGACGTCGTCTGTTGGGGAGTCCAAGTCATGGATGCTGCAGGCTGCGTGCAGGCCTTCTGTGGGAGCTTATTGTAGAAGCCTCATAGGAAGCCGGGTGGGAAAGCAGCTGGATGAAGCTTCAGGATGAAGCTTCAGAGTAGTTGCCCTGTTACATGCAGTCGGGAGGCTTGTTGGAGCATCGCGGATGGCTTGATGAACAGCAGGTCTCTGTTGCAGGGCGTGCTACAGGGTCGTTTGAGCATAGCGCCTCAGGGCTATCTGCGATGGCTAGAGTTCTTCCGTGGGGAGCAGTGTAGTTCATGTGCTGGAGCACCGTTCGCTGCTGCGTGCTTCTCTATGATAATGGATTGCCCACCTTCTCGGGGCTCATCTGCATCATATGTGTAGAGGCCCGAAACTAATGCATCCAAGACTCTATTAAGCCTCTTTCTGTGAGCTGTTCAATAATCGCAATTGCTTGATATCATTGGCGATGGTGGAGAGCTTGTTGTGAGGTCTTCTAAAAGAGGCAATGAATAGGTCTCTTGGTCTAAGCTGCCTTAGGTAGAGTCGTATTGAGCTGAAGGTGTAGAGATTGCTCGTTCAGTTGAGGCTTTGAACTATGGGAGGATTGCTCACTGGGCCGAGCATAGACTAGGATAGAGAGATATAGTCTCTCTAGAACATTCCTCACACTCTCGTAGCATGTTAACTAAGGAATACAACATGTCCTTTGGAACGATATAGAATTTATTCTTCAAGTTTTGGCTAGAGAAATCTTATAAACTATCAAGAACAATTGAACCTAACCCAAACAACTTAGGTCTAACATCTTTTTAAATATCCTACAAAAAAAACCAAAATTGTAGATAAGGCATGAGTATTAATACATCAAACAAAATCTTCAGCTTCACATAAATGCTTCCATAAACCTTAAGAGGGCAAAATTTGCACCATAGTACTAATTACATGCAATAATATCTTAACACTAGTTTGGTAACCTGACATGATAATGACCTAGGAATAGCACTAATCATGATAGAACTAATTCATAGATGTCTTTTGCGTCCACCTCTTTTGGATTACATCTTTACATCTCAAAGAAAACTCGAAAATTTTCCCTCACATGCTAAGTTGAATGCCAAATTTAGAACATTTTTATCTTGGTTATATCTATGCTAAAGAGGGATATAAAAAGGACGGTCTAATGATCATGTATGATTTTTTATTCCCATGCCAATAATTTTCCCATGTGTCTTAATCATAATAAATATTGATTATGGTCCAAGGAAATCATCAAATGAACTTTTTTTCTAGGAGAGATTCCCCCTGCAAAGGCTCCCTACCTTTGATCTTGATTTAGCATGGCGTAACCATGATGTATCTTTTTTTTTTTGCCATGCCAAAATTTTGCAATAATATCAAGATAACATAAATTGACTCTGGATAAGTGAATTATCTAATAATTGTTTTTGTTGAGAGTTGATTATCAAAATCAATGAAAGGACAGTTTATGTCCCATAGTGTGACCAATCTAGTGTTGAATCACATACGAAAATAATGACATTTACATGATATATATTCCTAGCCTGCACATTCCTATATTATTCACAAACAAACATTCGTAAATGTTAGTTTGTTAGCACTGGCTCTCCTAGAGACAGCGCTTATTAAGGATTTAGTTTGGGGGAAGACTTGTGATTATTCGTAGTTATTTTGGGAATTTTTTAAATTCACAACCTCTCTAGCATCAAGCAAAAGGCCTGAGAAAGAGAGCTACGACTCCAAAGAGATGCAAACAAATTTGGAGATTCCATGCAAATTTGGAGCCTAGGCTGGGCTTTTATTTGAAGGTGAAGGTGCCAAGTGGCTTCATACAAAGCTACCAAGTGGCTTTATGAGGGTTGAGAAAACCAAAAACTTGGTATAGGCTGCCTTATGTAAAAATATATTCTCGCCTGATTCTTCAACATATTTTAGCATTTGAGGTCATTGTATGCTTCATTGAAGGTATTCTCTATGTTTTGAGTGGTTGATCCTCCATTTTCACAAAGTAGGTCAACACACGTTGCCAATTGCATTACATGGGCACTATTTTATCTACTTGATCCTAGTAATCAAGAGCTACCCTCATGTAATCAACTGGTTTTTTGTTTGACAATTTATAAAGACATTCTTCTTCAATTCCACTGGCTATGATTTTGAAATCATCAGCCTTGTCTCAAACAAGAATTTCCCTTCATCAAATTCCACCTCCTTGTTCTATTAGTAATGGCACTAATAGATAGAAGGTTTTTCTTCAAGCCTAGAACATACAAGTATGCCCCATATATTTTATTTAGCATTTGTATTGGTATATTACCACTACCCTTGGTTTGATGAAGTCTCAAGTCTCCTAACTCTACATGGTCACTGTCACTTTTCTCTAATTGAGAGAACCACTCATGGGGAGTGAAGTGATTGGAGGCTCCAAATTCAATGATCCATGACTCATCAACTTGGCAGACTTAGTTGGTTTTGAGATAGCTAAGTATTTCTTAAAATGACTAGTCTGGGGCATGGCTACATTTGTGTTGTCTTTACCATTACGTTTCAACTTGCATTTAGCCATATATGCCTTTTCATTTTGACATTTGATAGTAAAGTGGTCAAGCTTCTCACAATAAAATCAAGGTCCTTTCTATGATGTTCATGTTCACACTGATAATAAAATTTACACTGTGGCTTAGGGTTGAACCCGAGTTTTTGATTTTCTCTTTTATTTTTAGCCATAAAGATTGTATCATGATTCATCCCAATTACCTAGCATCTTGCTCTGCCTTTTGGTTTCCTCAATGATGAGGTAACCATTTGGCTGAGTTAAAGTAAGAGGATCTGTCCTTAAGAGAGTGTGGTGACAAAGTTGCCCCATGGGTCTGGAAGACTATTGATGAGAAGACCTTGAGAAGACCAACTTTGTGCATTAGGCATCTTCTCACCAAGCATTGCTAGTTGAACTATCAAGTCTTTGAGTTGATTCAAATGGTCATTTACATTTTTCCTTCTTGCATTCAACTATCTTTTAATGACTAAGGCTTTTTGCATACTAGTATTTTCATAGGATGTCTATGATATTTTCCACTCTTTAGTTAGATCTTTTTAGATTTTTGACAATAGGGCTTATTTATTCCTTAATGATCAAATTTAGAGTGTATGAGCATGTTGTCTCTTCTCATATAACTTCTGTAATTCTCTCTTGGATATTTTTTAGTCCCATCAATTGTACCCAAAGACTTTTGAGCTTTGAGAATATTATCAAGCTAGAAAATCTAAGTGCTATAGTTGGTCCCACCCAGCTTAGCACCTTCTAGGAGGGGATATTCATTGGTTTGAGACATCGTGCCTTGAGTGGCGTATCACGCACACACTGTGAGAGCAATGTGTGTTTTAATAGGCTAGCTCAATCAAATGAAAGTATTGACACCCAAGAAAATAATTGAAACTTTCTAATTGAAGCATAATTGAACCACACACCAAGTAGAAATAAGGCATAATCCCTACCTCTATTCGTAGTTGAATAGCAATGATGATGATGTTCCCTTATCTATACTTCACTTTAAGGCCTACATCTCTCAATTAAGTAGGGAAGAATGAAAGGTTTTTCCATTGAACATAAGGCCTAGTCCTCATCAATAGGAAAGGTTTTGTGAACAGCTTGCCTCCTCTTCCTCAAGAGAAGATGGTTCAAAAAGGATGTATCATGGAACAACACAACCATGAAAATCTATCAAAGAGGGGGTCAAGAAAGAAAGATATCCTTGAACTAATAAATTTTCATCTCCATGGTTCTTTGAATGTCAAAGTAGTAGGAGGTAAGGTTTACTTCCATTGGTCAATGATTACTCTGGGGAGACGTGTGTACTTCTTGAAGGAAAAGTATGAGAACCTTAAGTACTTCAAGGAAATTGTTGCCACATTGCAAACCAAATTGACAAATGTGTTAAGGCTCTCAGATAAATAAATGGGGAGAATATAAGTCAATAGAATTAGTTGAATTTTGTAAAGGGAAGGGCATTGAAAGGCAACAATCTACTTCTCACACTCTCTAACAAAACGATGATGTTGATTAGTGCATGTACCATACTCCAAGTTAGAAAAGTAGGAGTATGTTGATAGCTTGTAAACAAAACTCTTCATAACTAGAGTGTTATGAAAGTTCTACTAAACAAAACTCTTGAAGAGGCTTTTATAAGAGTAAAGCCTGCATGGATTATGCTCATATATCTAATGCCAATGTAAGAAAACTAGATAATAAATCAATGGCAGGTGTATTTGCTAGTTATAGTGATGATAACAAGGCCTACAAGATTTGGAATCCTAAAGCACACAATATCATCATGATCAAGGACACAATGTTTGATCAAGGAGGAATGGGTTATACTTCACAACAAGATATGTTGTTTTGTCTTATCATAAGACAGTGGTAGAAAGAGAGATAGACCATCTATTGCTAAAGAAGATAATACTAGTGAGGTCAAACTTGATTCAAGGACCGTACCAAAATATTTTAGGAAAGCATCAAAGAAGGTCAAGTTATTGATGAGCCCTTGATTAGTAAGGAAGGACTTGGAAGATCTAAAAGGATCCAAAAGGCACTAGATAGGCTCAATACAATTCATGCATTCATGACCACTATGGAAGATAGAGATGAGTTTGAGAGATATGAGGATGCCAAGGATAATCCCACACTTAGAAATGACCCAACGAAGGGTACATACAGCGAAAGAATTGCCTATTTAATACATAAATCTTTACATGAATCTTTGGGAATGGTGAGTAACATAATAGGATGGCTTTTGAAGAAACCCACATGTAGAGTAGACTTCTCTATGAAAACTCTCTTATGATCCTTCTTACAACTTTTACTTAATAAGGGGTGACATTGAAAACCCTCTCTCAACATGGCCTCATGAAAGGGTTTCTCCAAAACAAAGAAACCTCATTGAAGCAAGCCATCAAGGTAGTTTCGCCAGCAAAACCCCTTTGAAGTACCTCGATGGCTTGCTCTAGCCACTCAAATCAATTGGAAAACCCCATTTGAGCACATCTAAGGGGTTATATTTTGGAAAATATTTCATATATAGTATTAACTCTTACATGTATTTTATGAGAGTGATATATAAGCCCAAGTTAATCCTTATTTATAGTAATTTAAACTTCTATAAATATCTTGTTATTTATGCTATTAAAACACTAGAAAGAACTTGTCATATTGATATAAATGTGTTTAATAATAAGTAATTAGATATGTATAAGATTATTACATTGAGAGTGATTATGAGGGATGTTTCTTAAAAGAATTATTTTCCAATACTTTTTTAAGGTAATAACAGGGGTACAAAGGATGTCTATGATTAAGAAAATTTATGTTATGTAAAATTGAATGAGTGACAATTCTGTATATTTTTATGTTATTTTCACTTTATGAGTGAAAATAAAAGTGTAAAAACCATGTTTCCTAGAGAAATACAACTTTTAAAATCTCTTGAAAAACATGCTCGGATAAACTTGCTCATAAAATTGACACATCCCACACACACACACACACACACACACACACACACACACACGAACGCGTGCACACACACACACACACATGTTTTTTGTGAAATCCATTTGTCATTAATTAAAAAGAACCCCAAAAAAGGGACAACCAGCTACAAACATCAAAATATGTCATTATTTGACGAGAAGGTAGGATAATCTAGATCTAGCGCATGTAGAGAATCATAAAATGATCTTCGTAGAGATGCTCAAAAGAATCGATAGTTAGCTAGAAGGGGATCACAAAAGACCCTATGATTGCAGTCATTCCATAGAGTCCAAAGTGCATAGTAGCAAACCTTTAAAAAAAGGTAGATCATAGCCCTACCTCATAGGATGAAAACTAAACAACCAAAAAATCTTGCAAAAATAAGCAATAGGGAAATGAACCTGGAGTCGTTGCTATACAAGAAGAGAAATACCAAAATAGGTGAGGCATAGACTTGTTGAAGAAGTGAAAGGAAAGCATGAAGCTAAACATTAAATGAGAATGCTTGCTTGCTTATGGAATGAAGAAATGTGAGGTCCATATGTAGGCACCTCTACATGAGCCACCAAGCTCCACAATCATCTCCTCAATTAGCTCCTAGAATCTCTCAATCATCCTATGTGGCATCTACCACCACCTAACAGTGCTTATGGGCACCTAACTATGCCTCTAGCACACACACATAGAACCCAAGATGTGCCTGGGGCATACACCTTGAGATATCCCATCAAACCCCCCCTCAAGGGAATGCCTCAAGCTATGTCAAGGATACATCTAGTCTCATAGTTTCTCATGCCATCTCATGGTGGTCAAGGATAAATCTATGGCTAGGATCTCATGCTAGCAAGGGGTTCGCAAGGGTGTGAAGTAAACAAAAGGGATACATAAGACCTTCCAATGGTTATCTCCCCGACATGTACATGCACACAATGTCTGTAGGAGGTACCATGGAGCAAAACACATACACATGGCCTACATCATATGGTGACCAGAGGTGTTTACAATGTCTGTAGGAGGTACCATGGAGCAAAACACATACACATGGCCTACATCATATGGTGACCAGAGGTGTTTACAAAGAGCACAATAGTTTATTCCATTCATTTTGGAGGACTATCCAGGCAGAGTACCTTGACTCAACATAAAAGAGAAATCTGGGGCATATATGGAGATGGTTCAAAAAGCATAATCTTCATAGGAGACCTCATCTTGTGGAGGCACATCAACTGAAAGTAAATTGGCAGTTTCTGGTTTTGTAGTTGCTTCCTTTTTTGCCTTACAATACTTTTCATGGTGATTGTTTTTGCCACAATATTTGCAAGGATTGATCTTGAAGAAATCTTTTGAGAGGTGATTAGTCTTCCCACAATGTTTGCAAGGTGAAAACTTGCCCTTTTGAGTTTTTATGGCATAGGCTGTGTCATTGCCTCTTTGGAGTTCCATGTGCCTTTCTTCTTCTTAAAGAGCAATAATAAGACCTTCAAGAGTAGGATTAGGAAGATTTTTCAATGTGGTAACAACATGATCATAATCTTCAGGCATACTTTTGAGCAATACTGCCATTGCATCATCTGTAGTGATTGGAGAGTTGATAGAAGCAAGTTGAGTCATGAGACTCCGCATGTGATTGACATGGGCAATCAAGGGAGTGCCACTAGCCATCTTCAATTCAAAGAAAGCAATCTTAAGTGACAATTTTGAGATGTGAGAGCTAGCACCAAAAATAATATCAAGCTTCTGCCAAGCTTCAGAAGGAGACTCCAAATCAAAAATATGATGAATATAGTCATCTCCTAAGCCAAGAGCAATAATGCCATAGGCTTTCTCCTCTCTAGTAGGATCTCGTGCCGGGCGTGTAGGAGCTGAGGATTATCCAACATTAGAGGCTGTTGAAGAAGAAGTTGAAGCAGGTTTGACAAGCCCCCAGAGGTTTTCCCTCATCAATGCAAACTTGACTTTCATCTGCCATGTGTGAAAGCCTTTACCATTGAACTTCTCAATATTCAAGAAGGTAGCCATGAGAGGGTCTAACCTAGAATGGGCAGCGTCTACTCTCTTACAAGGCTAGAAAGAGTTGAAGAGCTTCAAATTACAAGCATTTAGTGTAGCAAAGACTTGTAACCAAATTCCATACTACAAATCATAATGGAAATGATGCTTCAACTTGCATGCTTCATAGAGATGGCTAAATGAAAGTATTCCAAGCAAATCCAGGTATAGCAACCTAAAGTTGTAGCCACAATTGTACTGATGCTATTCAACACTTTAAACATTAGAAATGCTAAAGTAGCATCTAATGTAGCACCAAACTCACAACATTGTCAAAACTATCCAAAACAGAGGCCTGATCTTGGAGGGCTAAGATCTCCTTCTTTAGAGCAAAGAAAACAAGGCTTTCTAGCTCAAATGAAAGCTCACATATGGGCAAATTTCCGGTGTAGAGGTTAGACGTAATGTCACGTGGTGTTGCTGGCTAAAATGTCGTCAAATTCGAATGGTTTTTAGCTCTGTTCTCCTCGAGTATACAGCCATTGCTGCTCAAACTTGAACACAAGAGAGTACAAACTATGGAAAAGCTTTCCCTAAAAGGAATTAGAAAGAGGTGGAGCAGAGAAGGAGAATACATGACAGAGAGCTTCGACGAAATTCGGGGAATGGCGACCAGCAGCGACAATTATTTTCCAATTCCTTGTAGGTGGAAGTTCGCCCATACGAAGGGTCTCTCCCACCAAAAGGACTTGGAGAATGGTGAAAAGAAGAGGGATTGGGAAAGAAATGGTGAAGATGAAGAAGAAGAAGATGATGACATGGCATAAATGGGCTTAAGGAGGATCATAGTGCTCTGATACCATGTTGAAGAAGTGAAAGGAAAGCATGAAGTTGAACACGAAATGAGAATGCTTGCTTGCTTATGGAATGAAGAAAGGTGAGGTCCATATGTAGGCACCTCTACATGAGCCACCAAGCTCCATAATCATCTCCTCAATCAGCTCCTAGAATCTCTCAATCATCCTATGTGGCATCTACCACCACCTAACAGTGCTTATGGGCAGCTAACTGTGCCTCTAGCACACACACATAGAACCCAAGGTGTGCCTAGGGCATACACCTTGAGATATCCCATCAAGACTCTCAAATAGGTAGACATTATCGACAAATGGCAGGAGCAATATGATGACAAGGTAAAAGCTATCTAAAGGGAAGACCCAAGCATAATCTGCCATAAGAAGAAATTTTTCCAAAGGGGAAGTTTAGAAGCCCAAATGCAGTGTACTCTTTTATGCCACCATCAAGAGGTGTGTCTAATAGTGTGGCATGAAGTGAAACCCAAGGGGGAGACCTCAAAACCCTATACAAGATGCCATGGTGATATCAACCAATGGCAATGCACATCAAACACAATCTTTTGATTGAAGAACCCAATCTTTCAAGCAATCAAGCATCTCAAGCCAAGGTACTGGCTGAAAATCATGGAGCATCTTTGATAATAAGTACCATATATGCTTACAATGCTATCCCAAAGCATATTGCCTAACAACTGCAGGAAAAGAGATGATCATGCCAGCTACATTAAGCAAATCATCGACCTTGGAGATACCTTTGGATGAAAGGAATTAAGAGTGGCAAGGTTCTTGTAAAGCCAAAGGAGCTACAAATGCCTTTGACCGATGATGACTCTCAGCACGCAAAGAGTCACTTGCTAGATTATCTGTGCCATTCCATTTAAGTATGTGCTACCAATCAACAGTCAAACTAGAAGCAAAAGGGCATCCCTTTACTCTACCTTTAATGTGACCTAAAAGGAAGTCCCATTGAGTGGGCTGCTAGTGACAAAAATCTAGAGAAGACAAGTGTATAATAAAATGTCGCATCATGAAAATCCATGGTTGCTCACCTTGCATGAATTGTAGCATCATTTTCCCTAGTATGTGCATGCACACACACACACACACACACACATGCATGCACCCACATGTGCATGCACAAATTGATCATATTATCATGCTTCCTTCAAGCAAATCAAATTCGGTATATAAGACAACCATATATCCATATAGATATCAATGTAGATATATAGATATTTGGAACCCATGCTATCATGCACCTAGATTTTTCTCATATGGGAGCCTTACATGTGAGAAATTAAGCTATGGTGAAGTGATAGAGCATGGAGGATTGACCTCGAACAAAAAACTTTAAGAGGAAGGCTTTCTAAAGCATGTGCCACACTTTTACTATACCATTGCTCATGCAAATGTGGAACCTTAAAATTGCTAAACTAATAAATAGAGTAAGTTCCTTGACCTGACCCATTGACTTGGTGCGTTATTGACTAATTTGGATAGCATGTGTGCTTTTGGTTTGTGGTTGCATGTGTGAAAGAAACAAATGAACTATGTAGAATCCAAAGCAGAAAAATGAATGTGGTGTAACCTACATACAACTTTTAGATGATTGTGTTACTTCATTATAGCCATTTCAAGAAAGACAATAACACTCATGACTAATATAAAACCTCACAAAAGATAAATATGTGCGTTATCTTACACTACCTTAGTCCCAACCCCTTGTCAGTACAAACAATTCTAAGGAGTGGATTCTTACCTTTGTTTACAACCTTTGAAACCTCGTTGACTCAATTGCCAACCTTGAATTACAAAGAAACACTAAAATTATCATGGGGGAACCATGTCTATGTATACTTAGAGGTTTTGGACTTATGTCGAGGGTAAACTCAATCATTTTGATTAGTACTCATAGGGAATAGTTGAGAGTGCTCTCAACGGAAGCAAGAACGGAAGAGGGAGAGAGAGAAACAGAGAGCCACACAAGTTTTGGTGGGTGCAGAACCACCCTAATATTCTTTTTCATTCATTTATATATGTGTTTGAGTATTGTACATAACCGGGGTAAAGGCACAATGACCTTTAACCCCCACAACCTCCCACTTAAAGGACAATGTGCCTTTAAGGGAGAACAACTAGTGAGCATACTATCCAATGCCCATCAATACACGACAATACTCAAACCGCTGACTAGGTAGACTCTTCATCAGCATATCTGCAGGGTTATCATCTGTATGAACCTTGACAAGCTCTATGCGCTTGTCCTCAAGTACCTCCCTGATGAAATGGTACTTGACCTCAATGTGTTTGGTCTTTGCATGAAAGACCGGATTCCATGCTAGCTGAATAGCACTCATGGAATCACTATACAATTTCAGTACACCTGTATGAATCCCCAAATCTCCCACTAGCCGATCAAGCCATATAGCCTCCTTGCAACCCTCTGTGGCTACAACATACTCAGCCTCTGTGGTAGACAAAGCAACGCAGTTCTGTGCACAAGACATCCACGACACTGCACCACCTGCAAAGCTGAACAAATAACCAGAAGTGGATCTCCTACTATCCACATGCCCTGCATAGTCTGAATCTGTGTACCCAAGTACACGCATGTCTCCTCTACCAAAGCAGATGCACATCTCCTTGGTACCCTTCATGTACCTCCCATGATGCACTTAACTGCCTCCCAATGCCTCTTTCCTGGATTAGCCATATACCGGCTAACAACTCCCACTGCAAATGCAATGTCTGGTCTAGTAGCTATCATAGCATACATAAGACTCCCAACCGCTGATGCATAAGGAACCTTGGCCATCATGGCCCTCTCCTCATCTGATTTGGGACTATCTGTATGACTCAGTTTCACATATGGAGGCAATGGAGTACTCACTGTCTTCCCCCCCTCCATATTGAAATGCTGCAATACTTTTGTAACATACTCTTTTTGTGAAAGCCAAAGGAGTTTCCTACTCCGATCACACGTGATGCGCATACCAAGAATATGACCTGCAAGTCCCAAATCCTTCATATCAAAGGCCTCATGCAACTTGGCCTTTAATGCATCTAGCTCATAAGTATTCTTGCTAGCCAATAGCATATCATCCACATATAGTGCCAAGATTATCAGGCTATTATCCTTAGCCCTTTTAGTGTAGAGGTAGTGATCAATTTCACTCCTTCTAAAACCCTGGGACCGAATGAAAGCATCAAACTTCTGATACCATTCTCTAGGCGCTTGCTTAAGACCATAGAGACTCTTCTTCAGCTTGCAAACTAAATGTTCTTTGCCCTTTTCTTCAAAGCCTTCTGGCTACACCATGTAAATTTCCTCATGCAAATCCCCATGCAAGAAAGCTGTCTTGACATCCACAGCTGCATAAGCTCCATATCCTCTGCTGCCACTAGTCCAAGCATGCATCTAAGTGTGGTCATCTTCACAACCGGAGAGAATATCTCATCAAAGTCCACACCCTTCTCTTGCTTGAACCCTTTAGCGACCAAACGGGCCTTGTACCTAGGCACATCATCACCTGTGACCTTCATTTTGTAGACCCATTTACATGGCAATGCTTTCTTTCCATCTGGCAAAGAAACCAAGTCCCAAGTCTTATTCTTCATAAGTGAACTCATCTCTGATTGCATAGCATACTCCCACTTGCGTTGATCCTCGCGCATCATAGCCTCTCTGTAGCAAGAAGGCTCCCCGCAATCAGTAAGCATCACATAGTCTACCCCTGAAACAAACCTATCAGGCGGTCTAGACACTCTAGATGATCTTCTCAAGGGCATTTCAGCTTGCTGTCCCACCTGCATATCAGCCACATTTGGCTCATCATTTCCAGCAATAGATGATCCATCATCTTCCCTTGATTGTATACCTGTGGGAGTACTTGGTGGTACCATTTCTTGCACATTTGGTGCATGGACAGCTTACTGTCTATCAACATATGCAGGTGGATTCACATCCTGGAAAGTGATTCTCCTCATTTCGACATCCCTCATGGGTGCCTTATGCATCTTCTTCTCACTCAAGACTACATCATGGCTATGTATGATCTTCTTTGCTTCTGGATCCCAGAGACGATAGTCCATCTCTCCACTTTCACCATAACCCAGAAAGATGCATTTCCTAGACTTAGGATCTAGCTTCTTTCGAAGCTCGTTTGGCACATGTGCATATGGCTCACACCCGAATATACGCAAATGAGAGTAAGAGGGCTTCTTGCCACTCCATGCCTCTTCAAGAATACCACCATCCAAACTCTTACTAGGTGATCTATTGATCACATGCACTGCAGTCTTCATTGCCTCAGCCCAAAAACCACCAGAAAGACTTGCATTGGAAAGCATGCATTGCAACCTTTCTTGAATGGTATGGTTCATCTTTTCTGCAATTGGATTTTGCTCTGGAGTACGAGGGGATTTGAGCTCCCTCTTAATCCCACGTGTATCACAGAAATGCTGAAAGTCATGAGAGAGATACTCTCCACCATTGTCAGTCCGTAGGCATTTAAGCGTTCTACCTGACTGATTCTCAACCAAGGCCAGCCATTTCTGAAATACCTGGAACACATCACTCTTTCGAGCTATAGCATAAGCCCACACTTTCCTAGTTGCATCATCAATGAATGTCACATAGTATTCAGCCCCGCCTAATGATCGTGTAGGCATGGGACCACATATGTCTGAATGCACCAAATCAAGCTTTTCAAACTCTTTCTTTCCCCTTCTTTTATGGGATGATTTAGTCTGCTTCCCATAGAGACAGTGCTCACAAAATTCAAAATCAGAGAAACTCAAATGCGGTACATAACCTAAACGGTATAAGAGTTTCATTCCATTCTGGCTCATGTGCCCCAACTTGCAATGCCACAAAGAAGTGCTTGGCTGCTCGGTTATTGCAACAACATGATCAAATACCCCTGATACATGTAAGGGATACAAAGTCCCACACTTGGCACCCCTTGCCAAAAGCATAGAGCCCTTCTGAATTTTCCAACTCTGAAAGCCAAAAGTGGTGTGAAAACCAGCATCACCTAGTTGACCCACTGAAATAAGACTCTTGGTCAACTTAGGCACATGTCTCACATGTTTCAAAATAAATGCAGACCCATTTGCAAAAGAAAACTTTATGTCACCTACTCCCACTATGTCACATGCATAGTCATTTCCAAGATGCACACAACCTGTCTTTCCACTGTCATAAGTGGAGAACCATTCCCTATGGGGAGTAACATGGAATGAAGCACCAGAATCCAAAATCCAATCCTAGAAATATGCATCATCTGAAGTGGTAAGCAACTCTGCAGATAAACTAGACATGAAGAGAACGTCATTGTCACTATCATGTGTGACGGCACTGATCTCCTCGATCTTCACTTTTCCTTTGTCCTCCCTTGGACTCTCTTCCTTTTGATTTGCACCCCAATTTGCATTCTTTTTCTTATCCTTTTGCTCTCTTTTCAGCTTGTAGCAATCCTTTTTCATATTGCCCTTCTTGCCACAGTGGTAACACTCAATGTTCCGTGCCCTGGATTTGCTACGAGACTTCCCTCTTTCTTGGGACTTCCCCCTGAACTGTGATCTACCCCTTTGCACATTTAAGGCTGCATCCTGCTTGTTGCCATCCATAGACTTCCGTCTAATCTCCTCGACCAACAAGCTACCCACAACATCATCAAATTTCAGTACTCCACCAGGTGCAGAGTTACTGACAGCTATACGGAAGGTATCCCATAAGGATGGCAATGAACATAAGAGAAATATTGCCTTAGTCTCCGCATCAAAATTCATCTTTTGAGCCTGAAGCTGGCTGAAAATAATATTGAATTCATTCAAGTGAGAAGCAATGGAGACCCCTTCCTTCATCTGCAGCTCAAACAACCTCTTCATGAGGTAAACTTTATTACAGGCAGTTTCCTTTACATAAGTGGCACACAGTTTCTTCCACAAATCTTCCGTAGTCTGCTCATTTACTACTGTGAAATAAACTGACTCTGTAAGATGAAGTCTAATAGTAGATTTTGCTAATGCATCCAACTCATTCCAATCATCCTCACACATATTTGCAGGCTTAGCTTCAATCCCTGCCAAGGGTTTAATCTGCTTCTTTTGAATAAGCACATCCCTTATTTGTTCTTTCCACAAAGAAAAGTTTGTCCCATCAAACTTTTTAATGCTAAAAAACTCCTTTTCAGACATGGAAGAGGATGCCATGATGCAAATGAAGCAAAAATCCCAAATGCTAGTACCTACAAGAGAGAATCACACCAAATACCAGGTGCACCCAAATGTGTATGCCACAATAGAGTGAAATATCACCAAAACTCATGTCTCAAAGCATCTGACTCATGTGCATATACTATGCATCCATATGAGCAAATCTGGCCCAAAAGAAAATGCCAACTGCAATGGCAATCCAAAATGCCAATAAGTGCCAAATGACTCAAGCATAAACACCGTCCACTGGCATATGCATTAATAATATCTCATCCAAGAGAGCATAGCACTATTAGTGCATCACCTGCAATGTGTCAAAGCTGTCCCTCAGCATAAAATAGCATCCATGTGCAAAGCGTCCATAAAAATAGCATCCCACAAGGCAATTTGGGCCTATCAACGCATCCAATAAGAACCGCAATGCATCCAAATGGCCTATAAATCATCCACTGCAACCCAATGCACACCACAAATGAGCGCACACTGCTCAAACTGCAATCAGAGTGATCTGCATAAGGTATGCTCAAGAAATCATAGTCTCACAGTAATGACCGCTACTGAAAATAGAACCTGAGATGCCTCAAAACATGGGCGCCATTGCATAATCGGACTCAGCAAGAAAATCTGCAAATATCTTTCTTCTGCCGGAACTCGAAAATCCCAACCGATGAGTGAGAAATGGGAGTCAACACTTATCCACTGCCATGTGGCATAAATCTAAGGTTTCAAAACCTTATAATGAAAAATGCATAACAGAGAGATGAAATCGAATTCACAGAGATCTATAACTCTGAAAATCCTCCACCGAATGGCGTAAGAACTGACAGGTAGGGGTTTTTGGGCGTCCGAAATGCGATGGGACAGATGGTTTCGGAAATCGTGGTCTCAATCACTGGGTCTAACACACGGACTGAAAAACGTTTTTGGAAACAGAGCTGTTTGTAAACTCCACCGGAGTGCGAATGATGAGTAACATAGAAGTTTTAGGACCTCCTGAGTCCACCGGAACTGACAGATCTGCAAATGGTTGCTCCAAACTTGAGTTCCAACACCCGAGCAGAAAAACGCAGAAACTGACACAATGAGTCAGAATTCCAATAAAATGATCCCAGATTCAAGAAGGTGTTTCCAAGCTTCTGAAGTGAAGTGGACACCAAAAGCAAGCAATAGTTGCCTCTACAAGTCAATACGGAGTCTCTGTCATTGAACGGAACAGGGAAAAGCTCAAAAAATGACTTTTTCTTTGAAAACACTTAACATGCTCTCAAAACCACTTCGCAAAACCAAAGTGACTTTTCCAAAGGTTCCTCCAAGGTCTCTACACGCTCGGATGCAAGTAAAGTCACCCACAAAGCTTCCCACAGAGCTTCTCCTTCCTCCCACAGAGCTGCTGAGCTTCAAGCATTCACGCACGCTCAGCTAGATCTCGGTCTCTGATACCAGTTGAGAGTGCTCTCAACGGAAGCAAGAACGGAAGAGGGAGAGAGAGAAACAGAGAGCCACACAAGTTTTGGTGGGTGCAGAACCACCCTAATCTTCTTTTTCATTCATTTATATATGTGTTTGAGTATTGTACATAATCGGGGTAAAGGCACAGTGACCTTTAACCCCCACAATAGCTAGATCAAGAACCTTACATATAATAATTTTTAAAATGTTAAAATTCTGTGTATATTTATTTTTGCAAATTTTTTGCAAGTGCAACTTGGAAAAACTACTTCTTATTTATTGAAAAATAAAAAGATAACACTTGAGGAAAAATATTGAAGCAAGAATTAGAAGTGTACATGTGCCAAATATATAGAAATAGGAAGACCTTGTATTTGATGGCCATGTACATCTATGGTATCTTCAAAGATGTATTCTTTTGGGATTAATTTTCATAGCGTCCCTATATATGAATAGGAAACACCCTAAGTGACATTTTGGTAGATGCAATTTTTGGTTATACCACTCAAAAAGTTGCAAATGCTATTGATCTTGCGTGAAAGACTAGTGTTAAAGAGATGATGCAATAGTAGTTTGCAAACCCTTATTAGACATGTGATGGTATGGCAATTAAGATCCATTATGGAAGAAGGGGGGGGGGGAGACCCACTATGGAAGGAAAAAAAGGGCTAATTGGCTACGTATATGTGGAAAGAATGCCTTTCATCATTCCCAATGATAGGCTATTTAACGTAAAGGAAAGAATCATAGCATTCTTACCAAAAAAGACACAACATTCATGATCCTTTTGAAGGCCAACAATGATGAGTTTTTTGTTATTTCAAGGGAGTATAGTTAAAGGAGAAGAGAGACTTAAGTATAGTCCTTGCATCATCATGTACTACACTATAGGGAGATGTGAGAATATGACATGATTTAACTCACTCATATGTTCAAGTGGAGGCCTCATCTTGACCTCAACTTTGCAACAATTGCTAATATGATATTCATGGCATCAAAATGAAGAAAATATATTCATTAAAAAAAAAGGAGTCACACAAAAAGTTTTGAGCCAATATTTGGCAACATTTTAAGCTCTTGATGCATTTACAAATATTTTAATACATGTGAGGAGATAGATAAAGAAGCACTATGTCCTAATACTTGAATAAAGCTAGGCGCAATTTGCAAGTTATTGCTTACCAACTCATGCATTCACACATGGAACCATTTTTAAACATCAACCATTAAAAATAGAATTGTTGAATGAAAGATAGGGGGAACACATGCAAGACAGAGTATGTCAATAATTTACATGACTTGACAATGCAAATAATGTTTAAAGAGAGAATATATAGGTTAAAACTTCAATTTACATGGAAATTTTATCAAGATTCCATCAATACACATTCTTTTGTGCATGCTTCCTTGTGCATGATGGGAGATCAATAGCTTCTACAATATATGAGGATTCTTAGTTTTTAATGAGTCTCATTCTTAGTGGCCATCATAATTCATTATGAAAAGATTGCAATACAACAAAATGGGAGAATGTATCCACAAATCTTTGGATTAGTTGTGTATATGTAGATGCACAAGTAGGCGTATGTGTGCGCGCGCGAGCGAGCGAGAGAGAGAGAGAGAGAGAGAGAGAGAGAGAGAGAGAGAGTTATTATTTGTGAATTGGGGAAGCAATGTGAAAAATTAAAATAGAAGAGTATGGTACCCTTAGAATAGAAGAGTATGGGAAAGGGGCCAAGCCACACGACAACAAAAGCACTGGGACACTAGTCTTTCAAAAGTGTTCATAGAGCACTCCCTAAAAGGAAGTGTTAACAAATAAAAGAAAAATTAGGGTCTTTACACATTGAGGCTCCACCTGCCATAGACACTCCTGAAAACCAATGGGAATAAATTAAACCTATGGCAAGCACTTAGGGCTTTACACAGCCCACCACACTCTCCTCCTTACGTCTTGCTTGGTTGCCAAAATTTGCCGATCCATGGGGCAATTATTGCAACCAATGGGTTAAAATTTTAATGCATTTATGGGCGGGCAGTGTATAGGCAAAGGCTTTGCCTAGGACCACATGCCCGTCCCATTTTTTATGTGCACTAACTTTGGGTGGCTTTGGGCGGTCTCTAAAGACCTTTAAAATCATGAGATGTTTGTGCCTTTCTTTGCCAGGTCTTATTGAAGATTCACACTTCTAAGAAGGGAAATTGGGAATATGAATTTTATAAACTCTTTGATTTTATGTGATTGTTCCAACTTTCTCCATCCTCCATCTTTTTCTCTTCTCTCTCTCCCCCCCCCTCTCTCTCTTTCTCTCTCTTCTCTCAACTTTCATTCACTCTCTTCCCCCTTTTCGGTACACCATCTCCACACACATCGAAATTCATCTTCTTTTTCACTTTTTGTATTTCGGGGAGGCCTTATGAAGGATTGAATATCATTCACCTTGTTCCGCTTTTTAGTATTTAACTCTAGAAAAAATTCAAATTTTCTAGAGTTGGGGGGACATAGTACACCTCATCTTTAAAAAAATGGATTTTTGAAGTTAGACTTCCGAGCTTCCTTACTCTTGGCAACTCATTTGTTTCAGAGCATGGGGGGAGAGAGAAAGATACAATGAGCTGAATAGGCTGCTGTTTTTTTTTTGTGAGGAGGCCTCAAAGGGACAAAGTTTCACGTGGGAGTGGGCGATGCAACAGAGTCGAGCTCATGAGTGAGAGAAAGAGAGAGAGAGAGAGAGAGACGTAACAATGGGAAACACAATCAAAGGAGGAAATGGCTGCTGTTATTTCTGAGGCTCTATCCATAGCTTTTGAGAGAGAGAGAGAGAGAGAGAGTATTTGTGAGGCGCTGTTGTGTGTGTGTATGTGTGTGTGTGAGATTGGGAGAATTTTGGAAACACGATCACAGAAGGAAATTGTTTATGCTGTTGTTGTTAGACTCTATCCATAGCTTTTTTGTGTGAAAGAGAGAGAGAGAGAGAGAGAGAGAGAGACACAGACACACACACACACACACAAAAGATTGTTTGTGAGGCTCTATCCATAGCTTTTGAGAGAGGGAGAGAGAGAGAGACATAATTCTGGAAACACGATTAAAGGAGGACATTGTCTGTGCTGTTGTTTGTGAGGCTCTTACTTTACCAGTGTGGGAATATGCAACTCTCTCATTGAGACTCATCGTTCAGAGAGGAGAGGAGAGATCAGAGCAACTCTATTCAGAGCTCAGAGCAAGCCATATAGTAGCGAGATGAACACCTTACTGGCACACAATCAATCGTCCTCCCATTCACATTCTGCATTTCATTACACCAGCATCTTTCCAATCAACTCACTCTGCATGTGCTATCAACCCAGCTTCATGCTCAATAGATTTCTAATTGTTGCAGTCCACCTCCGAAATTGGGCGGTCGCGAGGACCTTCTCAAGCGCCTACCACACGATTGTATTTTAGCGTCAATGAAGAAACAGTAGACGTAAAACTGTTCGTTCGTTCTTTCATGTTCTTGTCGATCCGTTCCGTGTAGAGAATCATCATGGAGGTTGCTTTTTGGAATTCTTTTCCCTGAAGCGGAAAGCTTCATGGGTATACTGGAAAGCAATAAGACAAAGAGCTCCAATCTCTATCAGCCCTTTCGCCCGATCCAAGGCAAAAACAGCTGAGGACGAATTATCGACCGCCAGGGCCTCGAGAAGCAGCCCGTTGGAGTGACACAGCTTACTTATGGGGTCACGTTATTCCTCGCACTATTGCATATGCGTGGGATTCAGAGTTCCCGGTCTAGGAAATGCAGTCCAGCTTTCTTGATCTGCAAAATTTTGGAAGTTCTCAGCTTTTTGGATCGCCAAAATTTAAGTTGTTCATTGAGGGAGTTCGTTTTTACTGAGTCCAAGCCATCGATTGGGGAGCTACACGCATATAAAGCTAAATGGCGTCCTGCTCTCAAACAGTTGTATGTTGTTCGTCAGCGTCTTGGGCATAGACTTAGGCGCAGCAGTTAAGATGGAAGTGGAAACAATGCCCTCTATGTGGCCAACGCATCTGCCTAGAAAGGCTGAGACAAATTATACGGTTAGCCAAATTGACTCAGACAATGGACTATTTGAAGAGGCTAATGCAGCCCCATTAGATGGTCATCCAATGATTGACAAAGAGCGGCTTGTGGAGCTAGTTAGATCTAGTCAGAAGGGCCTAGGACAGCTCACTAGTCTGGCAAAGCAGTGGAAGATTACGCAAGTTAATGCTTTTCACCACCTGCAGAAAGAATTGCATGATCTAACCCACGAACGACTAGAATCATGCCTGAAGCATCAGGAGGTGCTGCAGAACTTTGAGAAGGATGATACATATGGTATCGCAATACTGGAGCACGAAGTCAACGAAAGCAAGAGTTTGGATAGAGAAAGTGAGTCCATAGAGCTCTGGAAAGGCCGTGCCATGTATTTGAATCAACTTTTGTCGGAGAGCTTACAAAGGGAACAAATACTGGTGACGAGACTTCGAGAGACTACATGCACACACTCAAAGACACAAATTTTAGAACAATTAAAGCAACAGCTGTTAAGAGCTGACAACGTCTTGCATTCAATTCTGAAAAATGGTCCCGTAGCCATTGCTCATCAGGTAGTCCTTGTAGCCTCCTTTACTTTGATACTGTGGAAACACAAGTTGACTCTTTATTTTAGAATGTATGCACAAAAATAAGTGATTGATGTAAGTTAGGATTCTCTTTTAAGACGTCAAATGAATACTAAGCTGAACTGCAAAAGGAAAAATTTTACAGTAACTCTTTGCCTACAAAAGGCTATCTGTGGTAAAAAAGATAGTGCAGCCTCTTTATTTGGATAGAGGGCTAAAGTGGTTTTGAAAAATGAACGAGGTGAAATATTTAATTTATGTTGACCAAAGTTTTGCACAATCCAAGTGTAGATACAGGCGGTTTTGTTTTCCTTGTACATACCAAGGCATCCACTATGTACAGTTATCTATAGTAGATAATGTTCGTCGTTCCTTCTAAACAGCTTTGTTGAAGTGACGAAAACACATAGCTTTTAGTTTAGCTCACCCTCCAACGTTGACATGTGGTCAACACATGGTCATCATGTGGCACATGGTTGGCATGTAACTGCTTGAGAGTGTCTCTATATCTGCAACACACATGTTTGATGAGCACGTAAAGTAAAGAAGTTTGTAACTCCACCCCCAACCCCACTGTGTGAGCTCCTGGGCTATTCTATCAGTGTTCCACTGTGTGTATACCTTCTGTTGTGATTTCTAACAACCACCTTCATTGCGATCAATGGGAAATAAGTACCAGTGGTCGCTGGTAGTAGGGAAAGAGTGGTAGGTAGTAAGGAGCAAAAGACATGCCAAGGTAGGCGGTGCTGCAATTGGGATTTGAGTAGGAGCAATGGGAAGTAGTATTGGAGTAGAAGCAGTAGCAAAGCTAGAAGAGAATAGAGGAGTACACACTAGACTAGAACTCACACTAGAACATACTAGAACACACCAAACTGACTCAACTTGGCTTCATATTCTAACACCTTGTTAATTCTTCATTGATTTTGAAAGTAGTAAGGTAGTGGTGTTACATTCTGCTTGCTGTCCCTGTCCCAGATCCTTCTATCTTAAAAATTATGGCATGCTTCAAATTAATTTAGTTTTTCCTTTTTGTTTGGTTGCTAGGACAAAGAGCTGTGCTATCGATTCTACCTCACTCATCAACCAGGATTCACTGATAAGGTGACAACATAGATTTGGAATTTGCATTGACTCAATTGCTAATACAAGCTTAAGAGGCATTTATGCACTTTTTTTATAAAACTCAAACATAGAGTGTGAATGGTGATGTCTGAGAAGGAAATGTGACTTTGGAAGTGTTCTGAAGATAAGTTGTTTTATGCTTTCAGAATATCATCGGGAAAAAGGACGATGAAATGTTTGTGGGGGTCGGGCTTAAGGAACTTGTGGATTTCAAGCAGGATATTTTACAAAAAGCAGTACCAATGACTCGGGAGCTTAATCTTGAAACAAAAGTGTTTGGAAATAAGTCATTCCTGATAGCAGCTGAGCCAGTGTTGAATAAAAATGGAGAGACTATTGGCTTGAATTATGTCAGTCTCGATATTACTGATCAGGTATGAGTCCTCATCTGTAATTCATTTGAGAAATCATATGTCCATTGGCATGTTAATCTCAAATACACGTATGTTCTTGGAGGTATAGGGTCAATGCCCCACATGTAAGCCCCCAAATGAGGAGAGCTTAGGGGCTTGACACCTCATCATGTAAGAATCATAATCAACAATGCTCATGCTAGAGGAACAAAAATGAGCAACAGGGTGACCAAGTCGGCCGAAGTACAGAAGTCCACCTCTCAGATAATAGAGAGAGCTCTCACCAAGAATCCCGACACACCAAGGCGAGCTCGTAGTTCAAACCTCTATCTCCACTGACACTCTCCTCTCCTTCCCTGTACGAATGATCATCCAAATGATGACCCCCTCCTCTTCACCCCCACCTTCATCGGGCTCTCCTTGCTGGAAATCTCCTCTGTCTTCCTTAGCCGTTATGCCACTCCGTCTCTTGATAGCTTCGGCGACTTTTTGACTCTCAGCCTCTCCTGGTTGGTGCGGCGTAACTACTGGATAATAAACATCCTAGCGCTTTAATGGGCTCCATGTGCACCTCTTAGTGCGTCTAACTGGTAGTGAGCTGGACCGGGTGAGATGACGTCCATTGACATAACTGATCCTTCACCATGTGCACCACCATGTGCTTTGGTAGACTAGGTGAAACACCCAGAACTGCTTACTCCTAGCTTTACATTGAATCACGGGCACAGGCACAGGAAATCACCTCCCAGCCGATCTCAGTGGTAGTTAGCTTTCTTACACAAAAAAATCTTACGTTGAAGCTCTTGCTTACTAAATTTCCACCAAGCTCCAAAATTCCCTAGATGGATCTAGTATGCCACATGTCTTCATTTTAGGGTCCCTCCTTAATGCATCTTTCACCCCTCTCTTGGGATATCATTACAACCATTTGCCCCTTGGCACATTTCATGCATTTAGGTCCCTTAGCCTTAGATCCACCTAGTCTAGTGCCATCATCCATGTCACCCTCACCAAGGACCTTGACCTTGATTCCTTTTTTATCATTTACATGAAGCCCAAACAAATATAATACAAACATTGATCCTTTAAAGGAAAATGTCGACTGACCCTTCCGAGGTCATGTTACCTCGACTTGAGCGTAACATTCCTTCCCTCTTCAGGCATCAGCGTCCTTGATGATAAAGTTTGGGAACACTCTCCGTAACTGATATACGGATTCCCTGGTAGCTTCTGATAGAGGTAAACGATGCCATGCAACCAACACCGTGGGTATCTTCCGATTGCGTACTTGCATTGTTCCTCGGTCCAGGATTCCTATTGGTTCGCGTCTTGCATTATCCTCTATCTTCTGAAACAAAACAACACCCTCGATTAGCGAGTCACCTGTATGCAAAAATTTCTTTAAACGAGAAACATGAAACACTGGGTGCACCTTACAACCCAGTGGCAATTCTAATTTATAGGCTACCTTGCCTATTCTTTTAAGAATTAACCATGGCCCACAATATCGAGGTGATAATTTAGCACACTCTCCTGTAGTCAAAGACTTAGAGTGCCAAGGAACTTTGAGAAAAACTTTTTCTCCTTCCTTAAATTCTCTAGCGGATCGGTTTTCATCCGCATACGCCTTAGCTCTATCCATAGCTTGGCGGATGTTAGCTCTCACAAGTGCTAGCATCTCCCGCATCTGAACCACAAAGTTCGCGGCACTAGGCACTTTCTGAGGTATTCCAACTATAGTTGGATTCGCTGGTCTATAACCATAGTTCAGCTCAAAAGGACTGAAGTCTGTAGAGGAATGTTTTCTATCATTGTAGGCAAATTCTAACAATGGCAACCACTTGTCCCATGTATGTTGCCTCAATGACACACATGCTCTAAGCATATCCTCTAAAATTTGGTTGATTCTTTCCGTCTGACCATCCGTTTCTCGATGATCCCCACTACTCATTCCCAACTCAGTCCTTAGTGTCTCAAACACCGCAGTCCAAAATTGACCGGTAAATTTGACATCCCTGTCTGACACTATGGATTTGGGTAATCCATGCAAACGAAATATATGTCTAATAAACAAATCCGCCACTTGCGGGACACTAATAGAATCTCTAGTTGGAATGAAGTGAGCCATCTTGGTAAGACGATCAACCACCACAAGGATAGAATCATATCCACCTTGTGTCGTAGGCAGACCTACAATAAAGTCCATGGAAATGCTCTCCCACCTACCCAGTGGTATCTCCAAGGGCTGTAAAAGTCCGGGTGGCTTCAACCGCTCTGCCTTACTTACTTGACACGAAAAACAACGTGTCACATATTCATGAATATGCTTTTTCATCTTTGGCCAAAAGAAATCTCGCTTGACGAGATCATATGTCTTCTTGACTCCTGGATGTCCCGCACATGGGCTATCATGGCATTGTCGAATGACTCTCTGCCTGAGATCATTCTGATTAGGTACTACTACCTTGGCATTTCTTTTCAGCATGCCATCCCTTATGGTATATCTTGCATAAGTTTGGCCTTTTCTGGATGCCAGGTCATCCTTTTCCCCGGGTTTGAATACATGAGCCTTAGGCCAACGGCTGTGGACGAACTTGTCCACCTTTTGAGTTTCTCTAATCTCGGTCATTACAGCACTCTCTAATACCGTGAAACTCATATTATGCATAATGCGTGACAATGCATCAGCAACTTTATTATCCTTCCCTCTTCGGTACCGAATCGTCAAGTTAAACTCCTGCATGAGTTCTGCCCACCTAGCTTGGCGGCCTCTCAAGTTAGGTTGTTTATAAAAATGTTTTAGAGTATCGTGATCAACATCAACATAAAACTCTCACTCATACAAATAATGTCTCCATGTTTTCAGAGCATGGACAACAGCATACAACTCTAATTCATGAGTTGGCCAATTTCGTTGAGAGGGAGAAAGCTTCTTGCTTTCAAAGGCTACTAGCCTTCCCTCTTGGAGGAGAACTGCTCCTACCGCAATGCCACTTGCATCGGTTTCAAGGAAAAACGGTTTCTGGGGATCAACTATTTTTAACACCCGTCCTGAGACCACATCTTATTTTATGGTGTTAAAACTTTCCTGTTAATTCTGTCCCCATAAAAAAGGTACTTTATCTGAGGTTAGATCAGTCAATAGCGATACTATTCGGAATATCCTTTGATATGCCTTCGATAAAATTGGACAAATCCCAAGAATGATCGCAAAGCAGTCAAACTCTGAGGGATTGGCCAAGTCAGTATCGCAGCCACTTTCTTTGGATCCATTTCTACCCCCTCAGGAGTAATTATGAATCCTAAATATTCAAGTCTTATCATACATAGTATAGTTTTCTTTTTATTTACATAAAGACTGGCCTTCCTCAAAGTACTGAACACTATTCTTAAGTATTCGTAATGCTCAGCAATACTTTTGCTAAATATAAGAATATCGTCAATAAAGTGTACTACAAACTTTCCGATATACGAACGTAGTAAATCATTCATAAGCATGACGAATGTAGCTGGAGCATTGGTAAGTCCAAAGGGCATTACCAAAAACTCATAATGTCCAAACCTGCTTCTAAAAGAGGTTTTATGCACATCCTCGGCTCTAATACGGATTTGATGGTAGCCACATTTAAGATCTATCTTACTGAAAATTACGGCCCCATGTAATGCATCTAGCAAATCATCGATCCGAGCCATCGGATACCTATGCTTAATCGTGATATTATTCAATGCTCTGTAATCTATACAGAGGCGAAAAGTATCATCTTTCTTCTTCTTTAATATCGTGGCGAAGCAAAAGGTGAGAAACTTGGTTGAATTTGTCCCAACTTGAGGTATTCTTCCAGTTGTCTTCGTACCTCCGCCTCTTCGGTAAAACTCAACCTATAGGGAGGTCTATTTACAGGTTCTGTCCCTAGGATTAGTTCAATCTTATGCTGAACATTCCGCTCTAGAGGTAACCCATAAGGTAGCTCATCCCTAAAACAATCAGAGAACTCCTCTGCTATTTGATCAGCCAGCTTGGCCATCTCTCCATTTTAAGCAACATCAGTGCTAGCCGAAGAATCATTAATCGGCTCTACCGATGCTGTACAAAGAAACAAAAACCCTTCTTGAGCTTTTCGAATTTCGATTACGGAAACCAACGGTCCTTGAGGTATATCTTTTTCACCTCGTAAGACATACAGCACATCATTCATCTTGAATTGATAAATGTGCTTTTTTCAATCTATGGCTGGATTCTTCCTAGAATGCCAAGCCTTACCCAGGGCTATGTCTGCATGAGCAAGCTTTGTCATTTCAAAATCAAGCTTCTCAGCATAGTCTTGAATTCGAAGCTCCAACTGGGTAACCCTTTGGTCCCATACTTCAGTTGAACTTCCATCTGCCATTCTGACTGTATATGCATAGTCAGATGGGCTAGTCATTAGTTTCAGCCTCTTCACAAGCTTGGAGTTAATTACATTATGCGTTGACGCTGAGTCAAACAACACAATGACATCATGATTAGCTACTTACCCTTTCATCTTAATTAACTCCGTATCATTAAAGGTTGTATACCCCGTTGGTGCGGGCTTTGACAGGACATCATCAGGTGCACTAGTTACTAACTTAGCAACAGACACACATAACAAAACATGTACTGACCTTTGAGAAGATCCCGCTAGCTGAATCTGCATCTGCATCTATTCTGCTCTGGGACTTCCCTCCATTTCCACGTCGCATTCTGAGATCACCATCTCAGCCATCTGACGATCTTTGTTTCGTGGACAATCTTTCCACTGATGAGGCTGAAGGCATCCAAAACACAAGCCTTCTCTCCTCGCTTTTTCTCTTTGCTCTGGGTTTAAAGAAGACTTCGACCAAGCCCAGGCTGCCATTGGTGTTACTTTTCTTTTCATTCCAATGGTGGTACTTGATGTAGGAGTCTCAACTGGTTTCGCCTGCTTGGCTTGACCACTAGGCTGTGAGACACTCCCTTTGCTAATCCACTTCTTCTTAAACCCAGTTTTCTTCGGGTACCCATACTGAGTCCCAACCTGCACAAACCCACTTGGTCTGTTTCCTTTTGCATCCTCATAGTTCAGGGCTCCGGTCATTGGGATTCCTTCTGACAGGGCCTCCCTTTCAGCAGGTGTGGGGATCGTTTCACCTGTTGAGTTTCCTGCCCTCAGCAGGAGTGTTTCGGCCCAGGGGAAGCTGGTCTCCTCTACTAGGTCAGGTAAGCCTTTCCATCCAACATCCTCCTGTCGATGAGGATAGTCAGCTGGAACATACAGGGCCTAGGCGGAGTTCCACACCGTTGCTGTAGGCAGCTGATTCGGAACCAGCTTCATCCAGGCGTCATTGGAGGTGCTATTGATATCCTTTTTATCCAGGAACACAAGCTGGATGCCAGTTATTGCTCTAAGTCTGGCAAACTGCTTTCAGGACATACCTTCTGGTCGCCTGCTATGGGCACAAGGGGAGGTACTTGCATTTTGGTCTCTCTTTCTATTCTCCCCTTGGTTGCTGGTCATGGTATTATCTCCCCTTCTAGAGCTCAATGGATCAATATTTTGATTGGAGGGCGTAAGATTGGTCTTCTCAATCTTTATGCTCCCAACAACAGAGGGGAGCGGATCTCCTTTTGGAAGGAGTTACTCTCTTGGGCCCCCATTGCAGATTCTTGGATCATTGGTGGCGACTTCAACATGGTTGAGTTGCCTTCAAACAAAAAGGGAGGCAGACAGGGTGGAATTCATTCTTTGGAGAGGGCAGCCTAGGATGCCTTTCTCTTTCAGTTCAGTGGCAGAGACACTTGGTTGGATGATGCCTTTCATATTATGCCACAGTCACTCCTGTACTCTTGGTCGAACAGGAGAATACACATGCCCATTCATGCACGGATTGACAGATTTTATGTAGACGATTGGGCACTTGACAGAGGAGGATCTGTATGCATTTCTACTGGGGTCTCCACCTCAGATCATTTTCCAGTGGTGTTGCAGATTCTTGAGCCTCATCGGAGAGGACGCTCTACCAGTGTCAGGATTTCGGATGCTTTTTATGCAGAGGAGAGCCTCACGGAGGATATTTTACAGATTTGGGTTTCTCACATACAGGGTGGAGCTGTCCATCCATCTCAGGTAGCTGCAGCCTTATCCGGAATTAGTGACTATTATCATTCAGTCGCTGATTCTAGGAGACGTGAGATTCTTAGATGTGAGATTGGTATACGCCAGCAGTTAGCGTCCCTTCAGAGGGAAGAGCAGAAGAGGCCCACAGATGCTTGGATTCAGGAGCGCCTTGCTGCAGCAAGGGCTCATTTGCAGACATTGTTGGATCAGAGAGCAGAGTATGCCTTTCATGCACGGGAATCCTTTTGGATTCAGATGGGTGGCAGGGTCAACAAACACTTTTTCTCTACTCATGGGCCCAGACATAGTAGAGATAGTGTTTCGCAGCTTGTTGGCTCAGACGGGGTGTTACAGTCAGATCCTGATGCTGTCATGCGTGTAGATTCAGATTTTTTTGCATCCCTTCTTACTGCAGATCTAGGCACACAGGCCATTGATGATGCCAGAGAGGTTATTTCGCAGTGTATCCCTGTATTGGTGAAGGATGAGATGTATGTTTCTCTGGATGCACCTTTCATTTATGCAGAATTCAAGACTGCATTACTTGCCCTTCACAAGGGCAAGTGCCTAGGTTCAGATGGACTTACCCCCTCCTTTTTTATTACTTTTTGGGAGCAAATTGGTGATCACATTACATCAGCCCTGCAGGGCGTGTGGGACTCAGGTGAGATGCTGGACTCACTCACAGATGGTCTCATTCATCTCATCCCAAAGGGGGGTAATAGGAATCTTGTGTCTCAATGGAGACCCATCACTCTTTTGGGAACTTTTTACAAGATTTTGGCGAAAGCCATCAGTCTGCGGCTACAGGTTTTTCTTCCAGATTTGATTCATGACACGCAGACAGGGTTTGTGCATGGCAGAAGTATTTTTTATAATATTTTCTCATTTTGGGAGGCCTCAGAATGGGCCATGCAGAGCCGCCAGAGATTGGCCATTCTACTCTTGGACTTTGAGAAAGCTTACAATGGAGTAGACTGGGATTTCTTAGAGGGTACTCTATCTCGCTTTGGTTTTTCAGATGCATGGATTAGAGGAGTATCCTCTCTCTACAGATCAGCCCATAGCCAGTTGCTCATTGGGGGGGTGACAGGGGGTTTCAGATTTCCAGATCCGTCCGCCAGGGATGTCCTCTTGCCCCGTTTCTTTTTCTGTTTGTGGCGGAAGCTATGAGTATCTACATTAGATCTCAAGCTGATATTTATGGGCTGAGGCTTCCTATCCGCCGGGAAGAAGAGCTCCTGGATAGTGAGTTGGCAGATGACACGGCTGTTTTTTTGGATGCCTCCCCCAGGACACTCACTTCCTTCCGGACAGCCTTGGATTTGTTTTGCACGGCTGCAGGTGCACACATTAATTGGCATAAATCCAGTGGTTTTTGGATTTCCGAGGATGACACCCCGGATTGGGGTAATGATATTGGCTTCACTTGGGTACAGAGGGGCTTCTCCGTCAGATATTTGGGCTGCCAGGTTGGGGTGGGCATCTCTCCCTCACAACAGTTTGCTCCGGTGTTGGAAAGCATTAGAAGAAAGCTCCTTTTCTGGAGCTCAGCCAAACTTGACTTGGCCTCCAGGGTGGTGGTGGTTGTATGCTCTTGTTGGTGCCACTCTAGGGATTGTATCACTCAACTTAAGAGGCTTGTACGAAACTTTTTATGGAGTGGTCTAGATGGCACAGCTGATGTTACAGACAGGGTGGCTTGGGAGACCTTGATTCTTCCTACAAGAGAAGGGGGTTTGAATATCATCGACCCAGATCTACAGTGCAGAGCTTTACTCTGCAAGTTCGTTGTGAGAGGGCTTATGCCATGACAAGAGCCTTGGAAGGATTTTTTTATCAAATGCATACAGTCTCGTACTTCAGGAGAGGATTGGACACACAGTACTAGATGGGTTTTCACCATAGCCCACCTCAGGTCTCCCTCTTCCCCTCTTATGGTTGCTATCCTGAAAGCATGGGCCAGCTTCAAGAGTACTCTTCGCAGGATTCCCCCATCCACCCGTGAAGAGATTGAAAGGCAGCCTATCATGTGGAATGACAGGATTTTGGATGAGCTTGGCAGACCACTTGGAGCTTCTCCTTACATGCAGTGGCCAAGATGGGAGAGGGGCCCTGCATCTACAGTGGGAGCATGGGAAGCCTTTAGGAAGCTTCCTGCAGACCAACAGGCCCAGATGGTTCTTAATCTCAGAGGGAGTGCAGGGAGAGTCCAACAAATTGATGCAGCCTTGCCCTTGGATTGGGTAGACACAGATGACTTGCCTATTACTTGCTCCACCTGGATGGGGGCATTTTCCAGATTGGGAGTTCCTTTACAGGTGATTGCTTTTCTTGACCCACATGAGGATGCCTTAGTATTTGATGTTTCTTCGGGGGGCAGGCTGTCCAGATCCACAGACGATATCTTGTCGGAGGTACCGTTTCAGCCAGTCAGGATAGTGGGCTTCATGGAGCATGGCTCTCTTTCACAGTGGTACTTGGATCCTGACCCGCTTCTCCTCGCCCTTGGCTCATGGAGGCTGTGGCTCTATGGAGGTGTCCCAATTAAGTTTTTGCAGTGGGACCCTGGGGAATGGGAATGGATAGATGAAGGGCACCGAGAGAAGGGCATCCCCTTCTTTCGTTACACGGTCAGTAATGCTAGGAAATTCCAGCTCGGCTCTAGGGGTTGGAAGCCTACCAGAGCTCCTCATTGGGAGAACTTTCAGATTTCTGTTGACTTGCAGAGAATTTTTTGGCAGAGGCTCTGGAAATCCCACCGGAATAGAAAAATCACTCTCTTCTTTTGGCTTTTTATTCATGGTGGGATAGCAGTGAACAATTGGAGATCCAAGTTCGGAGCTGATCCTTCTTGCCCTCGCTGCCTTTCTGCTTTGGAGACAATACATCACTGCCTATGGGATTGCAGACAGGCGAGAATCATATGGAAGGGGATTGCAAGACTTTTCAGCACTTTTGTTCGCCTACCTTTCTATATGACTTGGGGATCAGTGGCTTGGCTTACTCTTTCAGGGCCCCAGGTATTTTTTGAGAGACTTGACTCCTCTTGGGCTCTTTACATCCGACGACACCTTGTGGAGTCGTGCTCTCTAGAGGATGTTCCAGCCACTCTTTTCAAGGCTGCTCACTCCTCGGTCGACTCTCCATGGGAGATCCTAGCTAGCATTGCAGCATGGCACATTTGGAGAGCCAGGTGCACTGAGGCTTTGGAGGATTCTCAGGTTCACCCTTCTCAGATCTTGGCCAGTACATCTTGGCCAGTACTTGGACAGATACGATACACACTCTGATGGCCATTTGGGCGACCATGCAAGGATCATCTCGAGCAGCCTCCTCCAGGAGAGTTATTTTTCTCAGAGATTGGAGAGACTCTCCCTTCTTTGGTGAGACTTCTACAGGGTTGAGATGGCATTTTCAGCCTCAGCCTTGGTTTCTTTCTACCTCATTCCTCTGAGGTGTTTTTATTACATGCTTAGCATGGTGTATTTCCGCACAAAGCTTGCTCTAGCGGGTTTCTTTCTTACTTAATAGAAGTCTCTTTTTTGAAAAAAAAAAAAAAGAGTGACCAAGATGTGAACATATGTGAACACGATGCGACTAGGTATGACCAAGGTCTAACAACTTGGCATGTTGCTGAGGTGACCTGATGTGACCCAGGTGTGACTCTTGGTGGGAGTCCCGGAGACTTTGAGTACAACAAAGATGGTCAACCAAAGAGCTATGTATAATCATCTTGGTAGTGGCCGTACTCACCGCAACTATAGCGCATGATTAGTCTACAAAGGTTGGGCCTCCCTATACCTTGTCCTCCCCGACCTCCTCGAAAACCACCTCGTCGACCGCATGGGTAGTATGGTCCATACCCACCTCTCGAGGTAGGTGGCTGGTACGGTGCATAATACGGTTCAAAAATATGGGGCCCAACCTGACCGGGTGTAGAAGCTTGAAGCAAAGGGAGATTAGGAAGTAGTAGACGTGGAACAGTAGAAGGGATAAGTGGCTGTGATGCACTTACAACAGTGGGAGGTACGGGTACTTGGTTGGTGTGGCTTTTTGGACTGCAACAACTAGGGGTTCTCTACTCAGATACTAAGGTAGAGGCTTCCTTATCCCCTTAAGGTATGTACATTCGGAGGCATCATATCCTTGAATTTCACAAAAGGTACAAAAGGAGGCAAAAGTCAATACCTTATGCTTAAAGGGGACATTCCTAGTGACCATGACCAGATCCTTTGCACTCGATGCTCCGGAGACCACTTCTGACCTAGGTTTCGAAGGAGGAATGCCCCTGCTTCTATATTTAAGTCCTTTGATTTCTTCCAACTCCTTGAAATGCTACCGTTCTGATGATCCCTCATCTCTTGGAAGCTTGGTGGGTGACAGTTGTGGTGCTGCAAAACTTAGTTGAGACCATTCTATCTTCACGGCTTCCCTCAGAAGGTCTTGCAGGGAGGCATGCTCAAGATTTTTATTGCAATGGAGGCAGGTAATGCCTTCAAGAACCACACCTTCAAGACAACACCATTAGGTGGACTAGCATCTTAGCAACCAATACCCTCATTCGAGTGTACATTTCATAGATGCTCTCTCCCAGCTTCACCATGTCTATGGACAACCCTTGGACAGTCATATGTTCCAACTTTTCTAGCTTGAAAGTCTTGTAGGTCCATCCAAGTTTATAAATGATTACCACATGTCAGCTGCATCCTTCAAAGATGATGGAAAGATGTGTAAAAAGGCATGCTCATTATCCACACCCGTAGCTTGTTAAAGATAGTGTAAATTGCACTATTGCAGTCCAAACAGACATACAGAAAATGGAGCAAGCAGGATTAATCTACCCAGTGGATTACTCCGATTGGGTCAGTGGAATTGTCATTGTACCCAAAAGAGAGACCGGCAAACTTAGAATATGTGTTGACTATCGGAGTTTGAATGCTGCAACACGACGTGATAGGTTCCCCCTTCCCTTCACAGATAGAGTGTTGGAGATAGTGGCAGTACATGCTTTATACTCATTCATGGATGGATATAGCGGGTACAACCAAGTCCGAGTGAAAGAACAAGATCAGCCCAAGACTACCTTTGTCACTCAATGGGGAACATATGCCTACCGAATGATGCCCTTTGGACTAGCCTTGTTCAGGGGGAAATTTTTGAATTTGCATCGGTTTATGCCCCCCAATCTTCTCGTGATAGAGCTTTGATCTGGGCTGCTATGCATACTTATCCATGGCAACAACATGCCTTCATTTGTGATGACTTTAATAATGCCCCTCAATCGGGTGACAACACTTCAGGCCACACTCATATGTTGGCTTCTGAAACACATGCATGGTCTGATTTTTTGCTTCAGTTGTGCCTAGTTGATCTTTGGAAGGAATTACAGTCCATGCTTCTGAGCTATATCTTTTAGCATAATGCTCAATCTTCTTATCGGGCACGCTTGGACAGATGGTATCAGATTGATTCACGGCATTGTGATGCCTTTACTTGTCAAATTTGGGTTGATCATGCTTTCACACATTCGGATCATGCTCCTCTTTGGTTGAGGCTTTCCTTACATGAATTTCCCACTGACAGATTGCCGTGCCGAAGGCTTTTGCTGATTAATAATAGTTATCTGGAGCATGCTGACTTTAAAGCCTTGGTCTCTGATGCTATTCAGCCTCTCTCTCGTCAAATACACATTGGTTTGGATTATGCCTGGCAGGCTTTTGTTGCTCGGATGCAAGCAGTTATTCGAGATTATGGCAAATCCTATATGCAAGCCACAAGGGAGACTGTAGCACATGCCAAATTTACTTGTCAGAGTTTGACTGAGCTTGCTCATCTTCGCCCTTTGTCTTCAGAGGAAAGCATGCTCTTATGTGAGGCTCAAGTCTCTCTTCAATCCAATGATCGCAGAAAGCTTGCTAAATGGGAAACTCGATCCAGACAACGGGCATTTTTGGATAAAGGCTGCTCTTTCAAGTAATTTTTTAAGAGTTTACACTACAAAAGACAGGCTGCTAATATCTGTCGGATCCGGATGCCTGATGGCTCTTGGTCAACATCTCGTTCAGAGCTTGCTGATTTATGTGTGCAGCACTTATCCACTCATTTTGGGCATGTGGATACTCTTTCTCCTCGGGTCGTGTCTGCACGTCAGCTTCTTTTGCAACATATTCATCCAATTCTGTCTGATGCTCAAGCTTGAACATCCCTTCACTGAAAGGGAATTGTCTGATGCTGAGATCCTGTGGCAGATGGAAATCTCCAGGATGGGATGGTCTCACTGTTGAATTTTTTCTTGCATTCTGGGATCTTCTTAAATTCACCTTGCTGCAAATGGTAAATACAGCATGGCAAAATCAACAGATGCCTATGTCATGGAAAAAGGGTCTTCTCAAGCTGATTCCAAAAAAGCAGCTATATGTGATTCACTTGGTGATTGAAGGCCAATCACGCTCATGCCAGTCATTTACAAGATCATTGCCAAAATGGTGGTTGATCGGATTAAAGGTTATTTGCATGATGGGTTGCATCCCTCCCAATGTGGCTTTGTTCCACGTTGCCATATCACAGATAGCATTGCCAATGCTTATATTGAAATTGAATATGCCAAATACACGCAGTAGGATGTTCTACTCTTGCAAGTAGATATTGCAAAAGCCTTTAACATAGTTCAATGGGATTTTATCTCGCAAACTATGCGAGCTTTGGGGTTTGGACAAAAAATGCAGCAGGTTATTTACTGGCTTTACAGAGATAGCAATGCGGCTTGCATTCTTTCTGGGGATATCTATGATGAGTGGACTCTTCGTTGTTCGGTCCGCCAGGAATGCCCTCTCAGTGCTTTACTGTATGCCATTGCTACTCATCCTATGCTGCAATATATTGATCATCTTGTGGCTACAGGATCACTTCATGGCTTGGAATTGGATGCTAATCGCAGCATGGTTGCTCAAGCTTATGCTGATGATTCTTTCTTTACCCCGAAGAATACACCCCATGATCTTGGTGCCTTGATGCAGGCCCTCTCTGTTTATGGTTTGGCAGCTGGTCTTCATGTTAATTTTCAGAAGTCTAAGCAGCTCCCTTTGCATTCCAAAGATTGGCATAGTCTATTATGGCCCGGGGATATCATTCCACCCACTCAGTTTGTTCGTCATCTTGGTTACCCTTTGGGGTGGGAACTCACTCGCCGACAACAAACTGATTGGGTTTTGGCTAAGCTTCGGAAAAATCTTTAGTATTGGAAATTGGCAACCTGGCCTTCGTCTTCAAATAGTGCAGTCCATCCTTGTGGCATATATTCAATTTTACTTGCCATTGATCATGTTCATTAAGGCGGATCTTACATCTTTCATGTCTGTCTTTATGGAAATCTTCTGGTGATCCAAACATGGCAGAAAAAGTCTCAGGTTGCTTTCGATGCATCACATTTGTTCTCCCAAGATGCATGGTGGATTGAACATCACGGATATTCATGTGCATATTCTTGCCCACAGGGGGAAAATGTTGTTGCAATTTCTGCAAGGTGATCAGCCTTGGGCTCTTATGATTAGGACTCTGGTCACTCATATCAGTATTTCTGCATTTGGTCATTGGCAACTCAATCACTGGGATTTCTTTTTTGGCTGCACTGATGGCACTTTGCCTGGCTGCCCTTTTGTCTCCCGCTTGCTTCTTGACTAGAAGCATGTTCTTTCTCATCTAGAATGGAATGGATGGCAATCTTTGCTTGGGAATTCTTTGAGAGCTGAAAGCATTCACTGGTCGAAAGTCTTTCAGCCTCCCTTGGCTTTACAGGAACCTCAACGTTCCTACTTTGTCTCGTTTAAAGGCATTACCTCGGTTGCTGATGTTATAGATGATGCTGGTACTGTGCTTCCCTTTTCTCTAGCAGCCACTACATATGGATTGGGCTCTCATTATCGTCCTTTGTGGCGACAAATTACTTCTATGCTTTCACCTTTTGTTCCGATTCCTCCTTTGGAACTCCAGGACCAGCTAGATGATTGGACTTTGACTTCTTCAAGGTCCTCTTCTCGTCCTTTGAGGCTATCTTAGATTATTGTACCTCCATTGTATAAAATCCTTTTGCCTCAACCTTGGGTTTCAGAGAGAGGTGATTCTATTTGGCGAATGCATCGCCCAACCAAGTGGTGGAGAAAAAGATTACAACAACTTTGGGCCTATAAAGTACCGCTTCGGCAACAGGTTCTTTTGGCGAGTTCTTTTAGGAGTATTTCCATCTGGATAGCTATTAGCTCATCGACACATTGCTCCTGCACTTTGCCACAGATGTTCTGCTTCTTCGGAGACTGTGCCTCACTTGTTTTGGCATTGTCCGTGCTCTCGTGAGTTTTTTGATCTGCTTCGACAGCTTGTGTAAGTGAGATTTCCATCTATTCCGTTTGGGAAGTTCTTCTGGCTATTTGGGTTTCATTCATCCAGACCGGAGTTTCATCTTTTCTTCGTTTGGGTTCGCTACTGGGCACTATGGACTTTATGGACATTTCTCTGCATCAATCTTTCTTTGATTGCTTGCAGACCTGCTACATAGATCATGAGGTCTTTTTGGCATATATTGAAATTTTCAGTTGATGCAATTGTAGCACCTTATTTTGAGGGTTCTACTCATATAATATAATCAATCAAAGATTTCACCCCAAAAAAAAAAAAAGTGTGTGTGTGTGTGTGTGTGTGTGTGTACACTTGAAATGTATAAGTGTTCAAAGTTTCCTTGCACAAGATGGTCACATATAGCGACTACATTAATTCACATGTGAGCACATATAAGTGTTCAAATTTATGAGTGTGTGTGTGTGTGTGTGTGTGCACTTGAAAGCTATAAGTGTTCAAAGTTTCCTTGTCACATATAGCGACTACATTCATTCACATGTGACCACATATAGCAAATATCAATCACATCTAGACAGCATAATGTGCATCCTCACTCTACATGGGGAATGATCTATAAATATTTAACACAAAGTTGGTGTATATTTTATATATTTTTACATTACCAATGCGTTTGGAGTGCCCCAAAACCCCTGAAACAACTTTTGAATCACCAAACCTAGACTCCGGATGAGAGAGAGATGACATGCTTAAAAGATGCCTAAAGGTCCACAAAAGGACTGCGTGTTAACACGTGGTCTTTTTGTTAACACACGGTCCTTTCGTGGCATGTTTAAGCCATTATTTGAAGTGGAGTATGAGCATGCCAAATCATGCTTAAAACATTCTTAAAGGCCCACAAAAGGACCGCGTGTTAACACGCACTCCATTTGTGGATGTTTAGGCATCTTTAATCATGCCATTTCTCTCTCATCTGGAGTCCAATTTTGGTGATTCAAATGTCATTTTGGGGGTTATTGTGCATTCCAAACGCATTGATGATGTCAAAATTCACAAATTCTGCACCAATTTTTCGTTACATGTTTTGGGAAGGTCTTCTGCATAAACATTCGAGCAATTAACTTCCTTGGATTTCATCACTCGATTTTCCTACTTGGCTCGTTTTTCACGGCTCGCTCTTGGCTCGCTTTTTGGTAATCCTCGGAGAGAATGTGGTTGAGTGTGAAAAGCATCATCATGCCAAGCATCCCTGTCACTGTACTGAAAAAGGAAGGCATCCCAAGCTGCTCTCTCTAGGGAGTAGATACCACCTTCCCTACCACCCGTTTTGTCTAAGGGCATTTCAACCATGTTGAAATCGCCCCCTATAATCCAAGCCTCTGCAATATGTGACCAAGAGAGCAGTTCCTTCCATAGAAGGACACGATCCCCTCTAGAATTGGTTGCATAAAGGTTTAAAAGACCAACCTTCTGCCCACCAATCAAAAGTACAATCCACTGAGCTCTAGAAGGGACTATGATCCTGTGTCCAACCACCAAGGGGAGTATAGAAGAACAAACAGAGATGCAAGTACCTCCCCTGGTGCCCAAGGCCGCTGACCAAAAAGTATGGCTTGAGAGAAGCTTACTTGACTTGGCACAATCCCTGACATCCAATTTGTGTTCCTGAATCATAAGAATATCAATGGGTCCCCCAGTAACACCTGGATGAAGTTTTAAAAAGCATCTTCAGAATCCTGTACGCGATACAAGGCAAAAAACATCTTAGAATCTACAAGGCAAAAAACCATTTTTATTGCCTTCGGATAGCTCTTGGCATACATGTTTGAGAGTCTTTTGTCCCATTAATTTGCCCCAATTCATAGTCGTCAATGACTTTGGGATCTTTATTTGTAAGTGTTTTCATTGCGCTAAAACCCGGCCTTCCAATGGCAATTATTTCTTGGTACAAACCTGAAATTTCCTGCATTAGAGTCTCTTCAATGGAATCTGCTTTCATCTATATTCTAATCAACTATCTGAGATTATGTTTCTTTGTCTTTGCACTTCTTGACTCTTCTCTTTGTGTGTGTCATGCGTTGACCTATATTCCTCTTTTAGAATGGTTTGAAGGAGTCTTCGAAAGTTCGCTTGCTGAATACAATGGACAGGTTTTGGGGTGTATGATGCTCCTCTCCTCCATTCACCCTTGCTTGCATCCCGAGCACAAAGCACGCATAGTACACGAATAAATTATACAGCTTTCAGTGGATTTCTAGGTGAGCATGGGCTCTTGTGTTTACAATACAATTTGGCTGTGCTATGCCAATAGCACTTATCTCAATATTATGTGCATATTTTGGTTTTTTCAGAGGTACTAGACAAGGTTGGTAATGAATTTCACAACAGTGTTTGTTTAATAAGAGAAGAAGAAGAATTCTGGCATCATGCTATGCCATGAACCTCCCCTTTGATCAAACTATTATCATAACAAACAACTTTTAGAGACAGATCATTTCTACAAACATGTTTTGGCTCACTTTATCCAACTTCGGTCTCTGATTCTCTCAAATTTGCTGTTTCTGACAAAGATCCCGTTATAAGATTATGTATTTCTGTGATGTCCCGTTTTTTTCTTTTCATATTAAGAGTAGTAACACCCAATCCACCTGAAATTTACTTCACGCATGTGCATCTATAAAAAATTGGCACCATGAGCGACAAAACGAAGAGTAGGTTGACTTTGTATTTTTTTCAAGTGCTTTAACTGATGGAAAACATGACCAGACTTGGCTATTTCGATGTGGGATTCTCAAAGCATATATTCAGAAAACTACGTCATATAAAGATGCAGTGTTTGTTTTTCATTCATGCCACTTGATAAAAAAAGCTGGCACAGCAATGGTCGCTGTGGTATGAAATCCTTAGGGTCTATTTTTCAATATCTCTGTAATTGTGATGTGAAGATCACCAAAATGGAGAAATTAGCACAAGTTAGGGAGGAGATTGCAGTACAGAAGGCTATGGAAACAGAGCTTCACAAAACAATACAGATAACAGGTAACGCACTTTGAGTTTACTATTCGTGCTATTTTTACAAGCAAACATTGAGCTGGAAATGATCTAGACTGTGGTAGAATGTCATGTGCTTTTCTGCATGGACACCTTGACATAATGTCACCCTGAATTGCAAAAAGGTAGCTTTTGTGATTGTAAATAGTTCATTCCATTCTAGAGAAGTCAAGGATGTGGAGTATCATATCTTATTTTCTCTGTAATAAGCATGTATGATTTGCAGAGGAAACAATGAAAGCAAAACAAATTCTAGCTACGATGTCTCACGAGATCAGGTCCCCACTTTCAAATGTTGTAAGCATGGCTGAGCTTCTCTCCATGACAGAATTGGATTCTAAACAAAGAGATCTGGTAGGAGGCATAATGTCCTCTGGGGACCTTGGTCTGCATGTCATCAATGACATTTTGGATCTATCAAAGGTTGAATCAGGTGAATAAATTTTTTATGGTGTTCATGCTTTGAACATTGTTCCCTTATTGTACTCCATCATCCTTATCTGCATCTCTTTATTGTTCATCACATTTGGTTCTTTCATGACTCTGAAAGTTTTTTGACTTTGCAATGAAGGAGCCATGAAGCTGGAATATACAATATTCAGGCCTCGAGAGATGGTTAAACATATACTAAAGGAAGCAGAAGCTTCCTTGCAAGACACACGAGTAACTCTTGAAGGTGTCGTGACCGACGATGTACCTGATGAGGTTGCTTAGCAGATACAAATTGCAATTTTATTTTTCTTGTTGTGTGTGATTATGTGTGCGCACGCGCTTTTACAACCAAAAAAACAGTGTGTCCTTAACTAATTTAAGTAGTTGGAAAACCACCAGGCTGGTCATCAATTATTTCTATTATGAAATATATTTTTATTTTATTTTTTCAACCACGCTGGTTTAGGAAATCACATCACTCGTCTATGACCTAAACTAGCTTGGTGATATATTGCATGATGCTGCAACCACCGGGCTGTTTTAGGACAATCACATTAAGTCCAAGCCAACCCAGTTTAGAAATTAGCTGGTATATGACCCAAACTAGCCCAAAAATTAAACTCAACTAATTTAGCCACCGCTAGGAAACACATCAATTTCAACCACCAGGCTGTAGAGATATAAAATGATATGGTGGTGTAGGATAGGCTAGTACTTAGTCTATTTTGTGTGTTAGTACTTGGACTATATATACCAAGTACTTGTACAAGTACTTGTACTTCATTTTGTTGAACATTTCAGTTGGAGTTCACTTGTGTTCACTTCTTGATCTCTTGTGTTCACAATCCATCTCCATTCTTGTTCCTACATTTAGATGATTAAAGTCGCCTTAAATCCCGTATTTCACCAATTCTTTTTTTTTCCCCAAAAAAATTACCTCATTAAGTATAAATGAAAACCGCAAGAGCAAGCTCTAATGCGGGAGTACATCATGCCATGCATGAGAAAAAAAAACCAGCTCGAAAAGAGCTGAAAATGCCACCTCAACCCTGAAGGAGACTCAGAGAAGAAAGGCGATCCTCTCCAAGCTCTGAAAAAAGTATCTCTCCTGGCTGTAGTTGCTCTGGAGGACCCCTGCAAGGTCGCTCAGATGGCCATCAGTGTGTGTATAGTATCAGTCCATAGACTAGCCATAGACTGGGAAGGGTGAACCTGGGAACCCTCCATCGCCTCCATACATCTGCCCTCCAAGTATGCCAAGTTGCAATGCTAGCAAGAATCTCCCATGGTGTGTCTACCGAGGAATGAGCAGCTTTGAAAGGAGTGAAGGAAACATCCTCGAGAGAACATGATTCCACAGAGTGTCGTCGTATAATGAAGGCTGAGTCTGAGTCATGTCCCTCGAAAAACACCTGAGGTGAGTAAGAGATAACCATGCCACTGATCCCCAAGTCATGAAGAAGGGTGCTCTATGAAATATGCTAAATATCCTAGCAACACCCTTTCAGATCGTCCTCGCCTGTCAGGTTCCCTGCAATCCCTCCATGAATAGAAAGCCAAAAGAAGACAGCGATCTTTCTATTCCTGAGGGATTTCCAGAGCCTCCTCCAAAAGTTTTTCTGCAGCTTTGCAGAAATCTGAAAATTATCCCAATGAGGAGCTCTGGAGGGCCTCCAACCTCTACTGCTAAGCTGAAATCTCCTAGCATTTCTAATTGTGTAACGAAAGAAGGGGATGCTCTTCTCTCGTGCCCTTCATCAATCCACTCCCACTCCCCGGGGTCCCACTGCAAGAACCTAATGGGGGAACCACCGTAAACCAGAGTCTCCAAGACCCAAGTGCCAGGAGAACAGGGTCAGGATCAAGATACCACTATGAGTCCATGCCCCACTCCATGTAACCTGCAATCCTAACAGGCTGGAAGGCAACCTCCAAAAGAATATCATATGAAGATATAAGAAGTTTGCCTCCCAACTGAACATCAAAGACAAGGGTCTCCTCATGTGCATCCCACAAGGCATGTGCATCCCACAAGGCAATAGCCTATAAAGGAATACCCATCCCATGAAAGCTCCCAACCAAGTGGACTCTGTGATCGGCATGTCATCTATATCTATCCACTCTGCTGGTATGGCTGCCTCTATCTGTTGCATCCTGATTGCACTCCCCCTGAGGTGGCCAACTGATAAGAGTCTCTAATCCTCTAGAAGCTTCCTAAAAGCCTTCCAAGCACCTACTGTGGAAGCGGGTCCCCTCTCCCATCTAGACCATTGCATATAATGTGACACTCTTAGTGATCTTCCATGCTCATCATGCATTTGAGTTGCTCGCTGTGGGCCAACACCATGTTCCACCGTCGATCAACTTGGTAGCTATCTGGCAAGACATCATCTTCACGCTTCGCACCATTTGGAAGCAAGGCTCTCTAGGTTCTCGAGCTACCGTCGCACGACGGGAACGTTTCTACAAGGCTTGGCCTGCAGGTGTTTTCTACAACATCACTCCGAGAGGGATCAAATGGTTGTATAGTCCGCCCCTGATTGTTGGCCCCTATTACAAAGAATCCCTAGGCAGTGAGTTGGGATCTCTAGCAGCAGCAGGAGTGCCTTTCTGACAGCTAGCATTAAATTTTTTGTTGATTTTCATGGTTGCACCTTTATGGTATTTACCAACTTGTATGATGGTTTTTTACAAGCATCAATAGAAGTTCTTTTCTCTGGGAAGAAAAAAAGAATCATTCCACATGACTAGCTGCCTGTCTATTTCTTCGCAAGAGGAGGGTGGAGCTCTCCGAAGAGTCCCTTTGAAGCTATTCCAAGCGTTCAGAATGGCAGCCATGAGAGGAGAAGAGGGAGATCTAAGATGGGCTGAAGTAAAGAGCCATCTTGAGCTGTCCATCCAATCTCCCCCATGAGATGGTGTACAAGACTGAATGCTGTGTAAGAAAAAATCTTTTCAAGGCTCCTATCCATGCATCAATCCTCTCACTATAAACTTGCAGAGCAACACCATATACTGCTCCTTCCTCTGTGGGAAGAATGAGGATCTTCCAAGCCACCCTGGCTACAACATCTGAGGTGCCATCTAACCCACTCTAAAGGAAGTTATTGATAGGTCTCATGAGCTGAGAGATACAACCTCTAGATCTGAATCCAAGTGAACCCAATGTCAGCCCTCCAATCTGGAGTGTCCTCATCACAAATCCAAAATCCATTGGATTTGTTCCAATTAATATGAGCCCCTGTTGCAATGCAAAACAAATCCAAGGCTGTCGTGAATGAGGTGAGTGTCTATGGTGTGGCATCCAAAAAAATAGTTGTGTCATCCTCCAACTCACTATCCAAGAGCTCATCCTCTTGCCTCAACGGAAGCCTCAGCTTTATAATATCCGTTTGAGCTCTAAGGTAATAGCTCATAGCTTCGGCCATAAATAAAAAGAGAAGGGGGATAAAGGGCATCCCTGATGGACTAATATGGTAACGTGAAACCTGTCTCCCCTGACTCCACCAATAAGAACCTGGCTATGGGCTGATCTATAGAGAGCTGACACCCCTCTGATCCATGCATATGTGAATCCAAAGCAAACAAGGGCACCCTCTAGAAAGCCCCAATCTAATCTCTATCATACGCTTTCTCAAAGTCCAGGAGTAGAATGGCAAGCCTATGGCCATTATGCATGGCCTAGTCAGAAGCCTCCCAGAATGAAAAGATGGTATTGAAGATGCTCCTGCCATGCACAAAGCCCGTCTGCATATCATGTATAAGATATGGAAGAAAGGGCTGTAACCGTAGGCTGATTGCTTTTGCTAAGATTTTGTACAAAGTACCCAACAGAGTGATCGGTCTCCACTGAGATGCTGAATTTCTGCAACCCCCTTTTGGGATAAGATGAATGAGACCCTCCGTAAGTGAGTCTGGCATCTCACCCGAGTCCCAAACGCCCTACAGGGCTGAGGTAATGTGATCCCAAATCTAATCTGAAAATGAAATAAAGAAAGAGGGGGTAAGTCCAGCTGAGCCAAGGCACTTGCCCTTGTGGAGGGCAAAGAGAGCAGTCCTAAACTCTATGTTGGTGAAGGATGCATCAAGTGAGACTATCATATCTCCAGTCACCAACATAGGTAAGCACTGCCAAATAACAACTCGAGCATCATCTCTGGCCTGTGTGTCAGGATTTGCTGTAAGAAGGGAGGCATAGAAATCTGTGGCTACCTGCAAGACGGCATCTCATGTGTTTGTAAAACTCCGTCTGAGTCAACAAGCTGTGAAACACTCTCCTTACTATGTCTGGGACCAAGAGTAGAGAAGAACTGCTTGTTGACCCTACCTCTTGCCTAAGCCCAAAATGACTCCTTGGCATGAAAGGCATACTCTGCTCTCTAATCTAACAGTGACTGCTGTTGAGCCCTTGTTGCACCAAGGCGCTCCTGAACCCAAGCATCTGTAGGTCTCTTCTGCTCTTTGGTCTGAAGAGCAGCCAATTGCTGGCAGATACCTTTCTCTTGCCTGAGAATCTCACCTCTCCTGATACGAGCAAGTGAATGATAAAAGTCGCTAATATCTGAGAGGGCTGCAGCTACATCTAACTGGGAAAGCTGCCCATCGTGCATGTGAGATACCCAAGTCCGCAACACTGCCTCTGTGAGGACCTCCTCTGCATAGAAGGCATCTGGAATCCTAATACTGGCAGAGCGGCTCCTCACCTGAAGGATCTAAAACCAACAAAACAATTGCAAAATGATCTGAAGTGGACGCCTAGGTGTAATGCATACTATCCCACCTCTATCCAGAGCCCAATCATCCACATAAAATCTGTCAATCCGTGCATGGATAGGCATCTGAAATCTCCTATTCGACCAAGAAAACAGAAGTGATGTGGCTGAGTGTGAAAAGCATCATCATGCCAAGCATCTCTGCCACTGTACTAAAAAAGAAAGGCATCCCAGGCTACTCTCTTTAGAAAATGGATACCACCTTCCCTACCTTGTCTTTTGTCTCTAGGCATTTCAACCATGTTGAAATCACTCCCAATGATCCCAAGACTCTGCAATGCATGACCATGAAAACAACTCCTTTCATAGAAGGACACGGTCCCCTCTTGAATTGGGAGCATAGAGGTTTAAGACCAACCTTACCCCCACCAATCAAAAGAATGATCCAATGAGCTCTAGAGGGAACTATGATTCCATGTCCAATCACCAAGGGGAACATCAAAGAAGACATAGAAATGCAAGTACCTCCCCTAGTGCCCAAGGCGAGTGACCAAAAAGTATGGCCCGAGAGAAGCTTACCTAACTTGGCACAATCCCTGACATCCAGTTTGTGTTCCTGAATCATAAGAATATCAACGGGGCCCCAGGTAGCACCTGAAGGAAGTTGGTTACGAATCAGCTGCCTATGGCGGCGGTGAAGTATACCTCCAAGGCCCTAAACGTTCCAACGGACAATCCTCATCGGCGAGAGGAAGAGGCTGGATGAAAAACCTTACCCGACCTAGTAGCGGAGACAATCCTCTCCTGGGAAAGAATCCTCCTATTAAGAGGAGGGAAGTTAACTAGGGAAAGCACTCCCATACTTGTAGAAGGGGAAGCTCTATCCACTGTGATTTGAACAACCTACTCCCCAGAGGTAAAGGGTACAAACTCCTCTAACTCAAACTCTGCCATATGAGCCAAAACTACAAAAGAATTCTTGAGTGATGCTTCTAGCGTAGGTGTGCGGAGGATCCCTGCAGATGGTGGAGTGGAAGCAATAACCCCCTTGCCTATGTCAAGAGGTGAAGAAAGAGGAGTAGAAGAGGAAAGGGATTGTTGACAACGGGAGAGCAAAGCCATAAATTTAGCATTAACATCGAGTAAGGAACAGGTTTCGGCAATGAGTTGCTCCATAGATGGAAGCTCCTCCACATGAACGTCTAAGGGGATAGGAGCAACTTCATCAACACAAGGAACTAGGACAAGAATATCTCATGCCTGTAAGGAAGGGTCCATGGTGCCAGCAGTAGCCTCTAGAGGTGGAAGGCTCACCAACTGACTGGCACCTAACGTGGGACGACTGGAACAAGACAATGACGCGGTACCCCATCTGATGTGACTGCTTCTACTATCGAAGAAGGCATCCCAAGGAGAGGGGGGATCTTGGTGACCATATATATATATTTTTTTTTTTTCAAGAAAGAGACTTCTATTAAGTAAGAGAAAAAACTCGCGAGAGCAAGCTCAAAGCGGAATACATCATGAAACCATGAGGATAAATAAACCCCCTCAAAATGAGGTGGAAAACAACCAAGGCTGAGGCTGAAAGTGCCACCTCAACTCTGTAAGAGTCTCAAAGAAGAAAGAAGAATCCTTCCATTCCCTGAAGAAAGAAGCCCTCCTAGCTGAGGCTGCACGGGAGTCTCCCTGCATACTCATCCATACGGCCATCAAGGTATGTATGGTGTTTGTTCAGATACTAGCCAATGTGTGCGAGGGATGAACCTGAGTTCCCTCCAATGCCTCTGTGCATCTGGCCCAGATATGCCAGGCTGCTATGCTCGCTAGAATCTCCCAAGAGGTATCCACAGGGGCATGTACAGCTGCAAAAGGAAGGTGCGGTATCACATCCAAAGAATAGGACTCAACCTGATGATGTCGAATCGAAATGGCCCGAGAAGAGTCAAGTCTCTCATAGAATACCTGAGGCCCCGTAAGAGAAAGCCAAGCCACTAAGCCCCATGTCATAAAGAATGGGGAGTGGGCAAAGTGACTGAAAATCCTGGCTACCCCCATCCAAATCATCCTCGTCCTCCTGGAGGAGGCTGCTCGAGATGAACCCTGCATGGTCGCCCAAATGGCCATCAGAGTGTGTACCATATCTGTCCAAGTACTGGCCAAGATCTGAGAAGGGTGAACCTGAGAACCCTCCAAAGCCTCTCCCTTCTTTGCTGAGACTTCTACAGGGTTGAGTTGGCATTTTCAGCCTCAGCCTTGGTTTCTTTCTACCTCATTCCTCTGAGGTGTTTTTATTACATGCCTAGCATGTTGTATCATCACACAGAGCTTGCTCTTGCGAGTTTCTTTCTTAATAGAAGTCTCTTTTTTGCCCAAAAAAAAAAAAACCATCCTTGCCTGTCTGCAATCCCATAAGCAATGCTGAATCGTCTCCAAAGCAGAGAGGCAACGAGGGCAAGTAGGGTCGGCTCCAAACCTGGATCTCCAAAGAGTCACTGCAATCCCACCATGGATAGAAAGCCAAAAGAAAAGAGTGATCTTTCTATTCCTGTGGGATTTCCAGAGTCTCTTCTAGAAGCACCTCTGCAAATCCGCAGTGATATCAAATGCCTCCCAATGAGGAACTCTAGAGGGTCTTCGACACAATCACATACTAATCTCTGCCTTCTTTCGTCAAATCACGGGCACAATCACAGGCGATGGCATCCAGATTATCCTCCCAGCCTATCTCATGGATTGCATACACACAAGATACGTAATTCATTTTCTTCATGCCTATCCACAAGCCCACAATTCCCTAGATGGTTCCCTCCTGCCACATGTCATCATTTTAGACCTTTAGCTTGGTACACCATTTACCCCTCTCTTGGGGCACAATTAAAACATTTGCCCCTTGGCATTCTTACACATTTAGGTGCACCTAGGCCTGAGCACTTAGAACCACCTAGTCGATGCCAATACACCCTCACCTAGGATCTTGGCAGTTACTTCCCTTGACCATTTAATTTACGCACATAAAATATTACAGAAGTCGGTCCTCGAAGGGAAAATGCCCACCGATCTTTCCGAGGTCATGCTATCTCGGCTAGAGCATAACATTCCTTCCCTCTTCAAGCATCAGCGTCCTCGATGATGAAATCTAGGAACACTCTCCGTAACTGGTATACGGATTCCCAGGTAGCTTCTGATAGAGGTAGACCATGCCATGCAACCAACATCATGGGTATCTTCCGATTGCGCACTTGCATTGTTCCTCGGTCCAGGATTCTTGTTGGATTGCTTCTTGCATTATCCTCTATCTCCTGAAACAAAACAACACCTTTGATTAGTGAGTCACCTGTATGCAAAAATTTCTTTAAACGAGAAACATGAAACACTGGGTGCACCTTACAACCCTGTGGCAATTCTAATTTAGAGGCTATCTTGCCTATTCTTTTTAGAATTAACCATGGCCCACAATATCGAGGTGATAACTTAGCACACTCTCCTGCAGTCAAAGACTTAGAGTGCGAAGGAACTCTGAGAAAAACTTTTTCTCCTTCCTTAAATTCTCTAGCGAATCGGTTTTCATCCGCATACGCCTTAGCTCTATCCATAGCTTGGCGGATGTTAGCTCTCGCAAGTGCTAGCATCTCCCGCATCTGAACCACAAAGTTCGCGGCACTAGGCACTTTCTGAGGTATTCCAATTATAGTTGGATTCGTTGGCCTATAACCATAGTTCAGTTCAAACGGACTGAACCCCGTAGAGGAATGTCTATCATTGTAGGCAAACTCTAACAATGGCAACCACTTGTCCCATGTATGTTGCCTCAATGACACATATGCTCTAAGCATATCCTCTAAAATTTGGTTGATTCTTTCCGTCTGACCATCCGTTTCTGGATGATCCCCACTACTCATTCCCAACTCAGTCCTTAGTGTCTCAAACACCGCAGTCCAAAAATGACCGGTAAATTTGACATCTTTGTCTGACACTATGGATTTGGGTAATCCATGCAGACGAAATATATGTCTAATAAACAAATCCGCCACTTGCAGGGCACTAACAGATTCTCTAGTTGGAATGAAGTGAGCCATCTTGGTAAGATGATCAACCACCACAAGGATAGAATCATATCCACCTTGTGTCGTAGGAAAACCTACAATAAAGTCCATGGAAATGCTCTCCCACTTACTTAGTGGTATCTCCAAGGGCTGTAAAAGTCCGGGTGGCTTCACCTGCTCTGCTTTACTTACCTGACACAAAAAACAACGTGTCACATATTCATGAATATGCTTTTTCATCTTTGGCCAAAAGAAATCTCGCTTCACGTGCTGGTGCCGTTCTAGGGACTGCATCGTTCAGCTCAGAAGACCGATCAGAAATTTTCTTTGGAGTGGGCTTGATGGCACAGCAGATGCCTTAGCCAGGGTGGCTTGGGAGACCCTCATCCTCCCTACACAGGAAGGGGGTCTCAATATTATTGATCCAGATTTACAGTGCAGAGCTTTACTTTGCAAGATGGTGGTGCGGGGACTTATGCCAGGACAGGAACCGTGGAAGGACTTTCTTATTAGCAGCATACAGAGGTGCACATCTTCTTCAGGAGGAGACTGGATGAGCAGTGTTAGGTGGATCTTCACCACAGCACAGCTCAGACCACCTTCATCCCCTCTCATGGTTGCCATTCTGAAAGCTTGGGCCAGTTTCAGAAGCACTCTTCGGAGGATTCCTCCTTCCTCTCGTGAAGAGATTGATAGGCAAGCCATCATGTGGAATGACAGTATTTTAGATGATCATGGCAGACCACTGGGTGCCTCACTCTACATGCAGTGGTCCAGGTGGGAGAGGGGACCTGCATCATCTATGGGGTCTTGGAAAGCTTTCCGCAAGCTTCCAGAGGAGACCAAATCAAGGTTGACAGGACATCTCAGAGAGAGTGCAGGGAGGATCTTGCAGATTGAGGCAGCCCTTCCAGAGGTTTGGGTAGACACATGATATGCCACTCACTTCCTCCACTTGGGCAGGTACTTTTACGAGAGGCGGTGTTCCGCTTCAGGTTTTGGCCTTTCGAGATGCACAGGAGGATGCTCTAGTTTTTAGTGTCCAGGATGGTGGCAGATTGCTCAGGTCCACAGAGGACATCTTGCTTGAGTCTGCTTTTCAGCCTATCAGGGTTGTTTTTTTTTTTTTTGAAAAAAACAGTGCTGATTATATTACTTCGAGAAACAAGAATACATGGGGTCAGTTTTGCAGCTAACGGGGCTGCATTCACAAATCGGACGCAGCCCTAAGAGGAATCAAAAGCTCTCTCTCACGGAGGGATCAGGCGGGTGTGAGTAAATAGCCAGAGAGGCGGTGAGTAGCGCCACTGAAGGCCCTGAGATGTATGCTCGAAGAAGAGGCCCTGCGTATCCCAATCTCGGAGGAAACGTCTCCGCTTCTCCCGGTCGGCCCGGGAGTCCCCCTGGATCTGGTCCCACTGACCTCTGAGCGTGTGGATAATCTCGCTCCAGATGTCGGCCATGATCTGGGCAGTCGAGGGTGAGGTACCTCCGAGGATCTACGCGCAGCGCGAGGTCCAAATGTGCCATCCAATGATGCTGCCAATAATCTCCCAAACTGGCTGCCTCACCTGAGATCCTGTGTCCACCTCTGCCAAATGCTGCGGGATGCCCTCAAGCGGCCCCCAAGTCCCCTGGTGGGTGATGAGGAACATAGGGTCCTGCGGGCCTGCCTCGAACATCTGGTGATAGCCAGGTATGGTACTGCACCAGCAGAATGCGCCCCAAGTGATCAAACCTAGCTTCGGCTCTGCACGAGTGAGGATCCCAAAAGCCCACCTCCACACTTCCTGGGCGCGAGTGCAGCTCCACAGGCAGTGTTTTGGTGACTCCTCGTCCTCATGACAAATTTGACAGAGTCCATCGTGACCAAACTGCCGCAACCAGCTCCCCACTGGAAGTCCCTTGTGGGCGAGTAGCCAAAGGAAGTAGGAAATCTTCCGCGGCCGCCAACTCTCCCACAAGGCCTTCCAGAAGGCCTGAAGAAATAGCCTGGAAATACCCTGAGCATACCATCTGGGCCGCTGGGTGGGCGATCTGCTCTGCATCCTCCCGAGAACGCTCCTGCCGAGCTTCGCACTGTATGCGAAGAAAGGGGTCGTCCCCTGGTCTGCCACAACCTCTGGCCATCTCCACTCTCCTGGGTCCCAGTCAAGCTCTGAAAGGGCCCGCCCCTCCCAAAGCCAGAGACGCCACAACTGCAACTGATCCTGCTCTACTCTAGGATCGACCTGCCAAACCTTCCCCAAGAGGCCTACAACAAGAACCCTCTGCCACGGGAGAAGGGGGTCGATGAGCGCACCCTCTCTCCTGAGTCGACCGTCACCCAAAACGGCGAAGAAGGAGACAGAGGTGTCGGCTAGCCGACCTGCAACAACCAGTGGGATGCCACGGGGGGTGAGCTATCCAAGCCAGCGGGCATCACCAGGCATGAGGATCTGAATCTCCATTGGTACCAACCAGCGGGCAGGAATCGCTCCATCTATCTCTGTGCACCTCGCCTGAGCACCACGGACGCCCCCTGCTGCGGCTGCAAGTGCAGCTGTCTCCAAGTGCCTGTAAGTGTCCCTCCAAACTCGAAGGGACCAAGCGGGCCTCCGCATCCAGCCATCCCACGAGATATGCGACCTCTCCCCCAGCTGAAGGCTCGAGACATCTCTGACCTGACCGTTCCAGATGAGCGTTTGACGATCGATCTCCTCTTGACTGCTAGGAGGCGACTGGATGAGGCTGAGACGAAGTCGCCTCCAAACAGTGAGCATGCTACGAATGAGCAGGGAACGGGGGCGGGTAAGCGGTGCAGAGGTAAAGATCCACCTGAGGGATGGCAGCCACTCTCCTCCTCGGCGCGGGGTGCAAGAACTGATCCCTTGCTGAAGTAGCAGCTTCCACGTTTGCCCCCCCGGGGTCAAACCGTGGATAACTAACTTGCCCAGCAGGGCTTGACTCTGGAGCTCTGGATCAATGACTCCTAAGCCTCCCTCCGCCTGCGGGAGAATGACTCTGAGACCATCCCCTCCGGACCATAGGAAGTTCCGAACCATCCTCCTGAGCTGTGCCACGCAAGACCGCGAGAAGCACCAACAAGAGGCCACATACCAGGCCGTGGCCACGAGAACCTGATTGACCACAAGGGCTCGATCTGCAAGAGAGAGCTTAGCAGTGCTCCAAAAAGCCAGCTTCCGTCGTATGGAATCTAGCACTGGGAGAAACTGCTGAGCTGGCGTAATGTCCAGGCCAACCTGAAAACCGAGGTATCTAGTAGTCTGCCCCCGCGGGATCCATCTGAAACCCAAAAACCTCCCCCACTGTGAGTAGGCCCCCGGGTCTGTGAGAAAACCAACTGATTTGTTCCAGTTGATTTTCGCACCGGCTGCCGAAGAGAAGACCTCTAAGGCCAGCCTCACCCTCTCCAGCATCATCTCATCATCCTGTACATACAGCGCCGTGTCGTCTGCATACTTCGAGTCTAGGAGCTCAGAGTCCTCCCTGATGGGAAGGCGAACAAATCAAAAATGAAGTCCATTGTAATACTTACTCACGGTGCCTGGGGCACGGGAAGAGGCATAAATAGGCCAAGTGCCTTCCGTCTGTCATACTTCACTTTCTGACACGTAAGGCATTCAGTAACAAACTGATGTATATCTTTCCGCATCCCTGGCCAAAAGAAATACCTCTCTAGTGCCAGAGTTGTTGCTGTAATTCCTCTATGTCCAACATAGGGAGGTGCATGGCATTCCTCCAAAATCTTTTTCCTCATCTCCTGGGTGATGCATAGGCAGTCATCTTTCATTAGATATCCATCTTTCAGGGAATAGTGACTGGTGGACTGCCCCTCTTGCATTTGCTGTGAAATCTCACCAAAATCTGCATCATTAGCATATTGCTCCCTCATGCCTTCCAGGTCCTGATGATAGGCAATAGTCACATTATTGACCTGGGGTCTTTAGGACAAGGCATCTGCCACTCTGTTTCGAATTCCTGGGGTATGGACAATCTGAAAATGATGCATTGACAGCATATTTGCCCATTTCATATGCTTCTCGGAAAGTTTTGTTTGAGTTAGAAAATGTCTTAGACTTTGGTGATCTATTTTAACAGTAAAATCTGCACCCAAAAGATAGTGCTTCCATGTATGGATGGCATGGATTACAGCCAATAACTCTTTCTCATAGATTCCCAGATATCTCTCTGTATCCCGGAGTCTCCTGCTCTCATAGGCCACTACATGACCATTCTGATGCAATACAGCCCCAACAAATTCCCCACAAGCATCACAGTCCACATCAAATGGCTGATACAAATCTGCAACGATTAAGATTGGCTCTGTAGTTAGCCTCTCCTTAAGTGTGGTGAAGGCTGTCTTTTGAGGAATTCCCCATCTGAAAGCTGCATTTTTCTTAGTAAGATCGTGGAGTGGAGCGGCTATATCCGCAAAATGCCTGATAAAAATTCTGTAGTAAGAACACAGGCCTAGGAAACTTCGAACTTCATGGACAGTTTTCAACTCTGGCCATTCGTGAATGGCACGAATCTTTGCCGGATCCATCCGTATCCCATCTTTGGATATTATATGCCCCAAGTAATGGATTTCTTTCGAAAAGAATTCACTTTTCTTGCTGTTTGCATAGAGCTGATGATTTCTCAGTTCTTGAAACACTATAGCAAGATGTTCCTTGTGCTCTTCTTCGGACATAGAAAAGACAATTATGTCATTGAAGAAGGTACCAGTGAACTGTCTATAGGGTCGGAAGATACGATCCATCATCCTATTGAAAGTAACTGGGGCATTTGTCAATCCAAAAGGCATCACCAGATATTCATACAACCCAAAAGTAGTGCGGAACGCTGTCTTGTGCACATCCTGAGGCTGTATCCTCACTTGGTGATAGCCACTCTTCAAGTCTATCTTGCTGAAAACTGAAGCTCCATTTAACTGATCCAGCACATCATCAATGCGCGGAATAGGGAATCTATTCTTGATGGTCATTTTGTTCAGTGCGCAGTAATCGACGCACATACAGAATGAGCCATCTTTCTTCTGTACTAGCAGTACAGGGGAACAAAAAGGAGAAGAACTGGGCTGAATCAACCCCTTGGACAACAAGTCCTGCACCTGAGTCATAATCTCTTCTCGCTGAGTTGCACTAACTTTGTATGGGGGCCTATTGGGTGGCTTGCTGCCAGGAATGAGTTCTATGCCATGATCCTCAAGTCTCTCAGGGGGTAGTGCCCCTGGCAAAGCGTCAGAAAAGCAATCTTTAAAATTTTCAAGGAACTGAAATTGCAACTTCGTCTGCCAAGTAGTAAAGCCTTGACCCTTGAACTTCTCCACGAGCAAAGAGGAGGATAGAGATGTCATAATAAGTTCCTGAGCTATCCATATCTTGGCCCCTTTCAACTTGTAAGATTGTTGAAGTGTCACATCATCACCTATGATTTACAAGTACTCACAAATTCACCTTATAGATTAAATATAATCATTCCTCTTGCTGGCTTAGGAGACTTAAGTAATAAGAGGGTAGACAAGCTCATTGGTTGGGTGTCACCTTCAGTGTAGGTGTTCCTTCACATGTTATTTGTATTCTTTAGAACCAAGGAGGCAAGACAATTACTTACATAGCAGAGCAAGGCTGGAGACTAGTGAGATCGACAGAGTATGAGCTGACTGAGGATGCTATTTTCCACACAGTTGGAGTTTTTGGCTTCAGTGACATGAGTTGGTAGATAGATCCCCAATTCTCTCTAGTCATAGGACATCCATGGCTCCTTTGGCTCTATGGTGGCTGAACTCTTCAGCACGTGCCATGGGACCTAGGAGAGTGGAGATGAATTGATGCAGTGCCCTCCCGTAAGCCTTTTCCTCCTTCAACTTACACCATCAGGAACGCTATATGAGCACAAATACAGAGCCTATAGTGGATACCTACGCAAATATCATACTAGGAGAGCTTTTGCATTATAGTCCCCATGCAAACTCATTAGAGACGACTATGGAGATCAATTAGAAGAGACAAATATTCATCTTATTTTGCTCCTCTAGCACCGAGGTCAACATTCAAGATAGGACTTTGGTGTATGTAGATCCTTGATGCCCATGATGTTCCACAGCATTGGAGTCCATTTAGCATTGCATTTGGGGTTGTAGAGAGGCTAAGAGGGATTGGCATAGCATTGCACACCTCATGGACAGACTGAAGAGAGAGACCCACTATATCACCACCTAGGAATGCTTCACCTGGCTCACACAGTCAAGAACTAAGGTGTTGTATGATTGAGCAGATTTGGATAGGGCTTGCCTGATCCGGAGAGGAGTGCCTCAAATTACCTTGGTAGATGTAGTACCGATTACTATGTCGAGGCCTCTTTCTCCATCTGCAGATTTGGGCTAGGAGAGTATCACCAGTCTCATTGTAGGATAGATATATTTGAATAAATAGAGGCTATATATGAGACTTTGACTTTTCCTCTTAGCCATGTTGTATCATGTAGAAGGATATTATTCACATTCTCATGGCCATTTGTGGCATGATTCAAGGCTCTTGACTTGCTGATGTGGGCAGAGGAGCATCTTTCATGAGAGAGCAGGACCATGTTTTGTTTTTCTCACACGGTCAGAAAAAATAGTGTCAGATGCTTGGCTCTCTCTTACGGGGCCTTAGTCATGACTCAGGTGGGGGTTTTTACTTTCGACGACACGTAGTAGAGTCATGTTCTTTCCAAGATGTTTCATTCACTCCTTTCAAAGTTGCACATGCTTCCGTAGATACCTCATGGGAGATTCTGGCTAGTTTTGCAGCATGGCATATTTGGAGAGCCAGTGGATCCCGGGTTCACCCTTCTCAGACATTGACCAGTATATGGATTGATACTATACATACTTTGATGGCCATCTGCGCAAGCATGCAAGGGTCATTGAGAGGAGCCTCTGCTAGGAGGGATATATTTTTCAGAGTTTAGAGGGGATTGCCTTTCTTCTCTGATTTTGCTTCAGGTTGAGGTGGCATTTTCAGCCTCAACCCTAGTTATTTGCTTGCTCTTTTTTGAAATTTGGTTTCTCTCATGCATGGCATGGTGTAATCCCGCATTGAGCTTGCTCTTGCAGTTTTCTTTCATACTTAATAGAAGTACCTTTTTTTTGCAAAAAGAAAACATGTGGTGTTCCGTGAATATTCAATCATTTGAAAGCTATGGAAGCTGCACATGGATGTAGAGAATGGATTACATTTCTAATTTCTTTATTGGCAATAGCATATATCACAATTTATTGGGTATTGATGCTATTGTATCTGTTGACTTAAAACTCATTGCTTCATCCACATTTAACAGGTTATAGGTGACATCTTGAGGATTCAACAAGTGTTGAGAAACTTAGTCAGGTAAACACTTTTCTCTCTCTTTTAAATCCAACAAATATATGAATGTATTTGCATACTACATGAATGTGTTTGCATGTAAAAGGACCTTGATTAGAAGCTATTTTTGCCTATCCACTTGTCACATCTTTTGATGGAGACATCAGGTATATTTGGCCTTGGATTTATCTTGCCTTACTAAATGATCTCAGTTGTATTTAATGGCATATTTTTGCATAAAATAGGCAATCCTTGAAGATTTTGCATAGTGAAGAACGATGCCTAGAAGAACAGCTAAAGTAAGCTCCATTTCTCTTGATGCATACATCTTTCAACATAACTTTTGGCATCACCAACCTCTCACCTACCATATGAATCTTGAAAGGTGTCGATTTCAAGTTATTCAAGTTTTACATTTTTCAAGACATTAGAGGTTTCTCCAAGTTGAGAAGTAGATGCCTCAAGTTGACATGGAGGGCTTGACAATATGATTCTAGGAGTTACAATTTGAGATCTGTTAACTTTGAGATTGGTGCAGTTAGATCATCATTAACGATTTTATATATTAGCAATATGGTTTTCTAGTCTCGTGAATCGTGAATACAGAATTCCATATTCACCGTAATCTCCACTATTGTTTTTCCTTTGTTTTCACTCTCTTTAATTAGCTTTTCCTACTATGACATAACTTGTCATGGAGAGAGACTTCTAGAAACAAATAAAGTGAAAAGCGTTATCTAAAGAGGAGAATGAGGTACCTACTTTCTTGCTATTTGTTCGAGGTCTTGGGAACTTGACTTCATTAACAATTACTCAATGAAGAATATCTTTGATGAACAAGCTCACAACCAGCAAGAGTTGATGAAGAAGCTCTTGATGAGGAAGCTCACAGCCAGCAACAGTTAATGAAGAAGACCTTGGCGAGGAAGAGCTGCATCAGAACTGAGTGGCATATATTTTAAAGACGCTGACAAATTCGTTGCCAGCTACTACAACACAAAGCTTGGAGACCCCACACGTGCCATTTCATGTTTACAGGATTTTACTACGTGCATGAGCTGCTGAGATAACCCGCACATAAAAAGGAACAAGAAGTTCTTGAGATGAGCGCAGTCTGCTACAATAATTCGCTCCTCTCTCAAATTCGCTCAAACATCTGTTTGCCACTGCACAATGATTAACACAGAATTTCTACCCCATGCATAGCTTCATCTTTTACATTTTTATCAGCCACGGGCTGCTAGTCCTCTTCTCAAGTGGCATTGATTTGCATGTTGCGTTGCAAACAACGGTAATAGCACCTCAAGCAAATCAAATGGTTGACAAGCCATTTGTTGAGATTCTACCGATGGTAAGATATTAAGACTTCGCGAACCAACTATTGGAGAGAAAAATTGTCGACTTCCATATTCTTAGCAGATCACACTTGTTCAATACGATGGTCTGTTTTCCTCAACTATAACTTACTTCAAGGTCGATTATGCCTCTGATACCATGTAAAGTAGTCGAACCCCTTTAGATTTCCACCCAACCATTGCGCTATCAACTCAAGGCGCCCTTACGTCTTTGTATACGTGAAGAAAGATCTTCCATTGGCTAGGATCAGGATATTGAATGGGCGTACTGCAACGATGGATCATCTAGGTTGTCTGGAAATAGAGCAAGTTGGTATAATACGATCCCAAGGAGGTTAATCATGAGTCCATGTGCACATGCGAAGGTGATAAGGAAGGCCACTGCAAGAGCGAATGTCGATCATGGAAGATGCAGTTGGACACGCTACAAAAATCATGCGACCAAGATGGCTGCCCACCAAAATGGTTGGAGTGGTGTTGGCAGAAGTGGATGCGCAAGCGGTCACAAGATCACATAACCAGCCAAGATGATTCCATAGAAGTCAAATGAGCCAAGGATTTGCTAGAAGTAAGAGAAGAAGATGGTGCAGGAGATCAACAATGTTCTTTTAAAAAAAGAACCCCTTGTCGAAATAAGGGAGTAAAGGCAAAGCAGGGAAGCCTAATAGTGCAAAATCAAATCAGCATGGTCTAGATAGAAATTTTGTAAGCTCAATGTGATGTTTTCCATAGGTCAACTAATGGAGCTCTCTCCCTATTGTGCAAAGTTCTTCCAAATCCCTACAATCAACAACAACATACCGTGGAATCATTGACCACAAGGGTGGAGGTGGGCAAAACAGTGATTTGGGATGAAGAGGTACCCATGATCCACACAAAATTTGGAACCATACGGTGAAGGAAGTGCTCCTTGACAGAGGCTCTCACGTAAACCTCCTCTTTAAGGAAGTCCAAAAGAGGCTCAAGACAAAAAACTTGAATACTCTCCAATATAGATTGATGCTTCAATTATACGTGAGTTGTAGGGTTGGGCAATCGACAGTACTGGAACTGCACCTGAGACGGCAACCCTTGTTTGACGAGGGGCAATGGGGGCATGGCCCATGGGGTGCTACTGGAGCACGCTATCAAGGAGAACAGCCACCTGGAGTTTCTGCCTTCTTTCTGCTTTCGGAAATCTCTATCGAAGTGCCCAAAGAGAACCAAATTGTAAACTCTCTACCAACTAAAAGGACTCATCTAGTCTTTGAATAATAATATGGTCATGGGAGACGTTAGGGTAAAAAATAATGACCCTAACCCTTGGGACCTTGTCAGCCCTAAGTGCCTCTTCTGTGGAAATAGGCAAACCAGGGAGAGGGGGAACCTCTGTGAGCAATCCAAAGGAGGTTCCAATCAAGGCCAAGATCCAATGATAAAACTAAGTAAGACGGGAAAGTCCGATGAACAAAGAGGTGACCCACCTATCAGCCTCTAGTGGGTTGAGCCCTATTGTGTAGAAGTTGGAAGTGACAAGAAATGGAATTTGTAGATCACGAATAAGGTAGCAGCTGCACTAGTTGGAAGTGTTAAGTCAATTGCTAAAGCAGTCAACAAAGTGGTTTCTGACGACGACATAGTTTTGCAGAAGAGGAGGGGATGTCCTCTTGACCTTGTGAGCTTCAGATGAAGGTTATCCTCCTTGCCTTTCCTTCTTCACCTGCTATCCACTTTGCACTTCTTCGTTCCCTTCAGAGTTGCAACTTGGATCCAACCACCATGGATCTTGTTGTATGGACGACTTTCTATGCCTGATGTAGTAGCTCAAAGGGTGGCTCATAATCAGCACTGTGTGAGGGGAAGTAAGCTCGAATCTACCTCATCCCAAACTGAGCATTGTTTCCCTAGAGATTGTTTATTTTAAACTGGAATTCTCAAGGAGATTCCACCCCCGGTTTCTACAGAAATGATTTCTTATAAACTAAAATTCTCAAGGAGATTCCACTCCCGGGTGTCCGGCCTCTTGGTCACTCCACCAAAGCTGTGTTCATATTATAATCCCTCTTTTAAAGAAATCAAAATGAGGGCTAAAATGTCATAGAGAAGAAAAATATCTAATTTGTCTCCTCCTGCGTATGTGTTGCAAGCAAATAGGAAAAAGGAGTGAATTTTCTATTTGCTTGCATATGTTAACAATGCATACCCAACTCACTACTTGTTATTGATGTGCAGCAATGGCATTAAATTCACTCATGAAGGCACTGTTCGGGTTATCTTGCAAACGTTATGGTCCTCAATCAAAGAATCAAAGTCAACTTCTCTGGGATACTTTCTGAGTGAGGGTTGCTCCGAAAGTCAAAGTGACCCTTCAACACGAGAAAATCAATCAAAACACGAAGTTGATAAGCATGGTTTCTTTCTTGGAAGTAGCAACAATATATATGAGCATAAATCTCCAGTGCATTGCGCCAATAAAAATTATAATTTAGCACATTTAATCCCTCAGCTCAAGAAAACGTTTACTTTAAAAGAGTTGTTACCAAAGGTTTCTGGTATGGAACAAGAATTGACCATAGAAGAGGATATGGTGGTGCTTAAATGCGATGTTGCGGACACGGGCATTGGGATTCCTGGTATGTTCAAATATCTGAAGCCCTATTTTTTAAGTGGACCATTTCTTCCAAAAACCAGGGTATAGAGTGCTTGAAATCGAGTAAATAATGATATTCTCCGAATTTAATCTACTAAGATCACTAAAAGAATCTCTGCAACAGGCCTGCCAAACAAGAGTTTTATTAACAAATTTGGTTGTACTCTGTACTTACAGTTAAAATAGTTCACATATGACCATTTTAGGACCTATGAGTACTTTTTGGATTTATAGGGTATAGTATTTCCCCCCCCCTTTTGTGCTTTTTTTAAAAAAAATTCGGGATGCAATCAGAGCATCACATATGCATTCCTAGAAGAAAATGTGCTAATATGGTTTTATCCAAATACAGACTCTATGCTTCCAACTTTATTCGAGTACACACAAGCAAGCACTGGAGATGCACAGAAGGACTGTGGCCATGGACTGGGACTTACAATCTGCAAAAAACTGGCAAGTGTTTGCTTACATATCCTCCAAGAACTTCCACCCACATTTTTATATAGAAAAATGAACTGGTGAGGGTAGTAAAGACGTAGACATAGTTCTTCAAGGATGATTTAAATGATGCATTACATTAGACAACTCCTGAAGATTGCAGATCAGCAGTAAAGCTTAGGAATTAGCATCCTGGAGTTATATCAGTGTAAAAAAGACCCATGCACGGAGTATTTATATTTTTTCAACGTCGCTGCTGTGAAGGCCTAATCAACTCGTGTGAATACTATGTTATCTTTCCCCCAATTAAATGTAAGGTTTGGTACCCAAACACACTATTTTGGGAAGGAGGGGCAGGGGATAATTTACTTATTTCTTCAATGGAAGTGGCTAGCCAGCCAAAATTAGAATCATGTGCAAGTGCATTAAGGGGAATTTCAAAGATCAAAGAGTGTCTTCTCCCTCATACCTCCTCTCAGACTAGTCTATGTAGTGAATTCATTGTGTTTTTGCAGTTAGTTGCTGCATTTTCAGTTAGTATACTCTCCACTTCTAATAGGAGAGCTTCCAGGACAGCATTGGCTTACCAAAGCATAATGCATTTCAGTTTGTTAAGACCTTTTGTAAGGCCAGTTTTGATAGAATCTGTGGCAGAAGATCCAATGGAAGTGAGATTGTTCCATCCCAAGTGGATAGCTCATCATGAATTCAAGAAAGGCATGGATGGATACTTGATGCATGTGAGGACTCTTTTTTTTTTCTTAAAGAAAAAGTGATATATTCCATTCAAAACGAATCATACAACAGGTGGGAGAGAAAGCACTCTATCCCTAGCCTCAACAATGTGGCAAAAAGCCCATGGTGGTGGTCTAAAATGCCACGACATCCCAAAAGGGGTCAAATGAAAAAATAATGAGCAGTCCCATGTCCTCATGAAGGATAAAAGTCTCCCACGAGTTGCCAAAGAGGTGCCTGTACACCGCTCCCACTGACTCCTGAGAGTGAAGATAATCTCCGCCCAAATGGAAGCGAGAGTGTCAACCTTCGTGCATAAATGGCCCCCAAGGACAAAAGAACATCGCGAACACCATATCCGCCATAGGGCAATGCTGGAAATCACCTCCCAGGCTGACCTTGCAGGTGAAGTAGGCATGGAATCCTGAGCTGGTACAGGTACCAAAAGTAAATCCTACGGCTCCATGATGCTGACATCTGTGGGACCCCGTCTCTGGCGACGCTGCATGAAGAAACTGTGGTCTCCTGGCTCTGACTCAGAGAGAGCAAAGGCTCCAGATCCTCTCCCCCAAAGGGCAGCGCCCCATGTCATCAGAAAGGACTCGGATGTAACATATGAGAACAACCTGAAGATACCTGTCCATACCACTCTAGAGCTGGGGCAGCTCCATAAACAATGCTTACTAGATTCCTCTGCAAGCTGACAACGCATACACAAGGAGGGTCTACCCATCTGTTGAAGCCAAGTACCCACAGGTATACCCCTATGTATAGTGAGCCAAAGAAAGTAGGAGACTTTCCTGGCTCTACTGATGCCCCAAAAGTGAGTCCAGTAGCTCAGCAAGAGCTCTGCAGTAAGTCCCTGTGCGTGCCAATGCTGTGAGGCAAATGGTAGGTGATGAGAGTCTCTCTGTTGAAGCCTGTAACCTGCCCTCGTTGAGTACTGGAAAAAAGAAAGAGGACGAACGCCTGCCACCAGAGCAGGCCACGCCCACTCACCTGGGTCCCAGTCGAGCTCCGCAAGAGGTCGACCCTGAAAAATCCAAAGTCTCCATCTAGGATCCTCTGCAATGGTCAACCTGGAAGGATCTGTGGGCCATTCCTTACCTAGGCAACCAATGACCCTGACTCTGCCAAAGGAGCTCCTGTCGATCCAGGGGCTGAGTGGGATACAATCTGTGAGAGGACTCCGTCTCAAAATAAGTAAACGGTGCCGGTCCTAAACGAACTCCAATGCATAGCCCCTCACTAAAACAACCTGACCAAGTAGAGATGGGATGAACATAGGCTGGATCTGTAAGCATATCCCTCCACTCCTAAGGAATAGCTCTCATGATCAGTAATCTGGTGGCAGCAATCTGTCCAAGTGGCCCGTGTCTATCTCTGATCTCCTCCTCTGACATCTCCACACCTCCTCTGAACCAATCTCCGACTGTCACAACCCCCTGAGCATGCCATTTGGCCAAGGGAGTCCTAAGTTCTGTACCAATGGAAGATCCGTGATATCGAACCAAGGGGTTATGATAGAGTGGCTGTCGGGCAATTTCCTCTCTGGAGGAGGGAACTGCTCTGATGAGGTGTTGTTGAAAGTGATCCCATATCTGAATAAGCCTTTTCACAAGTGGTGAGGAAGGCTGAGAATGCTGGTCCGCCAGGAAGATCCAACTGACTCTACATGCCCACTGGCCTACTGCTCTAGGGGTGCACTGGTGAATCCCATGCAGTAGGAACTGCTTCCACGGCTGATCTCCTGGAGTCAAACCTCTAACAAGAAGTTTGACTAAAAGGGCTCTGCTCTGCATCTCAGGATCAAGAACCCCAAGTCCTCCCTGCGAGGAGGGTAAAGTGAGTGTATCCCATGAAACCCTGGCCCTAGTGTCCTCAGAACCGTCGCCACCACTCCACAGGAAGTTTTGGAGCAATCTCCTCATCTGACGGATCGAGTCAGCATGAAAGCACCAACATGACGCAACGTACCACATAGTCGCTAGTAGAACCTGGTTGAGTACCAGCGCTCTTCCAGCCAAAGAAAGTCTAGCCGTGCTCCAGTAGGCCAGCTTTCTCCGGATGCTCTCAAGAACTAGGGCAAACTGTTGCGTCGGGGACACCTCAATGCCAACCTGGAAGCCTAGATATCTCGTGGAGGTGCCTCTGGGAATCCATACAAAGCCTCTGTCTCCTCCCCATGCTGGGGTATCCTGCTGAGCTCCTGTCCAGATGCCTTTTGATTTGTTTCAATTGACAAGTCCCCCTGAGGCTAGGCAGAACTTGTCAATTGAATCCGCAGCAGTAGCAAGACTATATGCATCTCCTCTGACTGTCAGTGCCGTGTCGTCAGCAAATTCAGTGTCCAGAAGCTCCCGCTCCTACCAGATAGGCAGATGGAGGCCCAAAGTGCCATGACTAGTAGCCTACATAAAGTATCCCATAGCCTCCGCTACGAAAAGGAAAAGGTAAGGTGCAAGCGGGCATCCCTGTCGTACCGATCTGGATAGCTGAAAAGCCGGTCCTCTGCCCCCACAGACCACCATCCTGCTAGAAGAGTGGGAGTAAAGTGAGGAGACCCAAGAAATCCATCTATCACTGAAGCCTAGCCTCCTCATAGTGCCCTCCAAGAAACCCTAGTCCACCCTATCATAAGCCTTCTCAAAATCGAGAAGAAGAACTGCAATCTCCTGCTGACTCTCCTTCGCCCAGTGAGTGGCCTCCCAAAAAGTGAAGATGTTATCCAAGATACTCCGATCTTGGACAAATCCTGTCTGAGTAGTTTTGATGATATCTGGCAACATAGGCTTTAGGCGAAGAGCCAAGGTCTTCGCTAGGATCTTGTAGGTTGTCCCTAGAAGTGTAATGGGTCTCCAATTACGTAGGACTATCTTGTCTCCCCCTTTCGGGATGAGACAAATCATACTTGTGCATAATGTCTCGCCCAAAGATCCTATATCGAGAGCCTCTGAAAAGGCAGAGAGTAGATGAGGCCCAATCGTATCCCAAAGAGCTCTAAAAAGAAGTGGCGACAAACCGTCCTCCCCCGGGCATCTGTCTTCGGGCAGCTCATGTAACGCGTCCGTGATCTCCAGGAGTGATAGTGGGCTATCCAAAACATGACTCATCCTGTCTGAGACCATCAGGGGGACATGACTCCAAATCTCCTCTCTGGCTCTGATCATCTCCTTGGTGACTGGATCGGCGGTGTAAAGAGTGGAATAGAAATCAGAAGTGATCTCAACAAGATGGTGAGGGTCCGTCTAAAGAGACCCGGCCTCATCCACAAGTCTACGAAGACTGTCCGAAGAGTATCTCTGACCCACTGCCCTGAAGAACTCTCTAGAGCATCTATCCCCCTTCTGAATCCAGAAAGTCTACTGGGAGTAAAACCTGAACTAGGCCCTCCTGCCCTGAATCTCCTCTAGTCTCTCCTGAGCCTCCGAAAGCTGCCCTCTGATGAAAAGAGAATGAGGGAAACTTTGAATCAATCTCTGAAGTCTGGATACCTCCGCTCTTGCATTCCGATCTCTGATTCTGAGCTTTTCCTTCTCCTCTTTTGCCCTCAACTGGCAGGCCATGCTGACTCTAGCCAAAGCCCCCTCTACCCACATCAACCAGGGGGACGAGCATTTTCTGAGCGAAATCTTCCGAGCGTCCGAGCGAAGGAAAAAAAAAGCTTCCAACTATGCATAAATATGGCAAAAATCGATCAGAAGAAAACATAGTTTCACTTAGAAATATGCAAAGTATTATAGCAATGCCTATTTTATACAAAAATCTTTAGGTGAATCTGTAGAAATGGTGAGAGCATAATGGGATGGCTTTTGAAGAAACCCACATGTAGAGTAGACTTCTCTATGAAAATTCCCTTATGATCCTTCTTACAACTTTTACTTAATAGGGGGTGACATTGAAAACCCTCTCTCAACCTATCTTCATGAAAGAGTTTCTTCAAAGAAAACTCATTGAAGCAAGCCATCCAGGTAGTTTCGCCAGCGAAACCCCTTTGAAGCAAGTCTCCCAAGGTAGTTTCGCTGGCGAAACTACCTTGGACAGCACTTTTAAAAGTGACATAACTTTCATATCCAATGTCCAAATATAGTCATTCAACCACTTAAATTGATCGGAACACCCCATTTGAGCACATCTACGGAGTTATATTTTGGAAAATCTTTCATATATAGTATTAAATATTACATGTATTTTATGAGAGTGATATATAAGCCCAAGTTAATACTTATTTATAGTAATTTAAACTTCTTTAGAAACATGTCCATAAATATGCTATAAAAACACTAAAAAGATATTGCCATATGATATAAATGTGTTAATAAGTAATTATATATGCATAGTATTATTACATTGAGAGTGATTATGAGGAATGTTTCTTAAAGGAATCAACACTTTTTTAAGATAATAACAGGGGTACAAAGGGATGTCTCTAAATAAGAAAATTATGTTGTGTAAAAATGAATGAGTGACTAGTCTGTATATTTTTATGATAAAGGGATCTAGTTCTAGTGAAAATAAAAGTGTAAAAACCATGTTTCCTAAAGAAAAACATTTTTAAAAATCTCTTGAAAAACACGCTCGGATAAACCTGCTCATAGGTTTTTGCTCGTAAAATTGACGCATCCCATCAACCAGCCCTCATCCACATGAGTGTCCACTGACAACTAAGTCTCTCTCAACCGTTCCACGAACTCTATATCCTGAAAAACAAAGTCCGGAACTCTCACAGACCCTGTGCTCTCTAATCGAGAGGTAGGAAGAATCTGTAATAGGACTGGAGCATGGTCAGATAAAACATAACCCGGGCGGATCCCAATCTGTCCTCCTCTGGCCTGACCCCATTGGCCAATATAAAACCTGTCAAGTCTGACCAAAGGAGCAAGAGAACTGAAGACTGTCAGCCAAGTGACGAAAGTCGTCCAATCGAGCTACATCATGAAGTCCAGCATGCATAACAAAACTATCCCACTTTACTCTCTCCCTATCAGAAAGGCCACCCTCTGTCTGACCCGACTTGTCTTCAGCGATTTCAACCATGTTGAAATCACCTCCAACAATCCAGGTGTCTGCCTGAGGAAGGGACTCTCTGAGCTGTCTCCAAAAAGCGCGTCTGTGGGCTGGATCTGTGGGAGCATACACATTGAGAACACCAACTGATGTGCTCTCAATATGAAGAATAACATAGCATGCTCTACTCTCCACTAGTGTACCCTCTTGGGTGATCTCTGAGGCCCACCTAGCTGAAACTGAAATGCAAACTCCTCCCCTCGTGCCATCCGATGGGCTCCAATATGTCCGGCTCTGTCCTTTGAGTAAGGATCTGCATCTATCAATCCTGTCCTGGGAGAGCTTATGCTCCTGGATAAGACCCTGAGGAAATAAACCGAAGGGAGTCCCTAAGCAACTGCAATCTAGGAACTCCCAATCTACGACCATCTGCATCTGAGGTAAATCTGCGGCCGTTCAATCCTCTCACATTCCAAGAAATGATGGACAACCCAAGAGTGAAAAGCTGCGAGGACGAGGCTGTACTGGGAGGGGTGTCTAAAAGGACGCTCCGCATAGCAACAAAGGAAGGTACTGTGCGACGGGGCTGTGAAAGGGGTCTCGAGGGAACCTCGTACAGGCGCATGAGATCCTGGGACGGGCTCTGACTCTGACCTATGTCATAAAAAACCACTCTCTCAATGGACTGTTGGGGAGAGGCATCCATCACAGTAACTGCAGCCTGAGCAGTCTCCTGCTGAATAACTGTCTCCGTACCCAATATCTGAACCTCCGGGGTAGTAGTGTCTAGAGTCATGAAATCGTGAGCTACTGTCTCCTGCACAGTGTGAAGACCTGCCTATGGATGATCCTCCGCATCTCCCCTTTCCGGGGTCTCCTGCACATGTGTCTCGACTCCCTGAGCTACCGTCTCCTACACAGTGTGAAGACCTGCCTGCGGATGGTCCTCTGCATCTCCCCTTTCCGGGGTCTCCTGCACATGTGTCTCGACTCCCTGAGCTACCGTCTCCTGCACAGTGTCAAGACCTGCCTGTGGATGGTCCTCTGCATCTCTCCTTTCCGGGGTCTCCTGCACATATGTCTCAACTCTCTGCCATCTGTGAGCTCGTACCTGGGGCTGCTCGTACTGCTGGCTCTCTCTCTGTCTCCGTCTCCTCCAAGCTCTCCGTGAAAGCTATTCCACTGGAGGCACCTCCAGGTAGAACTGTGAAAACACTTAAATGAAACGTTCGTTTGAGTGAGCTACAATGTGCCTTTCTACAGTTGGAAGTTACATGTCTGTTATGAAACTGACAAATGATCATATGTTTTTTACTACAGGAATGGTGCTGCTTTGGCTTGGATTGGTGACTGGGCTTGTTGTCTTAGTGGATATCAGCTTGAATTTTACAAATTTTCTCAACCCTTGAATTGAATTCAATTTTCTAGGTATTTAAGCAAGCAAAATTTTGATCCTATCTTATTGATTTTCACCCTCCAACTTCCAGAAGGGTATTGAGTCAAGGGGAACAATTTGTGTTCCATGTGCTTTCCATTATGTAAGAATTCTCCAAATGGATGAATAAAGGTTTTTGGTTATCACTATTCGTCTTGCAGCAGTAAATACCTTAAAAGTTGCATGGAGTCAATCAATTCATGTGAACACAATTGTTCCAACAATCTTAGGGCACAATAGTTTCATCTATAGTTCAAGCAGCAATAATGGTGAAATGTGGCTTCATTTGCCACAGTAAGTTTCAGACACTATGCCAATCAATAATAGCAAGTCTGTATGCCTTTTCCAGTGAAAGATTCACCTAGCAGGCAAAGGGAAATTTTGCTCTCATATGAGTATTGTTGCCAGAAGTGTTACTGCACAAAGTTTGTATAGAAGAACGGAAGGGAATTGAAGCCCTCCACGTCTTCCACTAGGAGGCAAGGGTATCCAGTCTAAAGGGAGAGGACAGTTTGATTAAAGTTAAACTCAAGGATGTGCGGCCTTGGACCGTCCTATGATGACTTGCTGGGTGGGAGGGCTGCCTCTAAGAGGAAGGGTCGTACCCAGTATTAGGGAAGATTAACTCTACAAAGCACAGATGTGGATGTGATTGTGCACGGGCCACTGGCCAGATTGGTTCAGTTTTAGTCTTCCAAGGAAACTCCATAGGAAGTGCAACACTGAAGATGTGCCAAGAAATGGAGGAGACTTACACATCATCTGTATGCTATGAAGTATGTCATTGGACCTTCCCCGATGGTAGAGTCGCTGACTGGGAGGACTCGGTCATAGCTCAGCAACTTGTCAGATTTGGCTCAGGTTTGGTCCTCAAAGGAAACTCATTCTGCAAGGGTAGAGGAAGCCCACTCAGGAGGGCATCTGCCAAGGAACTGAAGTTTTTTAAAATGGGACACTCTGTACATCTGTTAGGAAGTATACCAATGGACCTTCCTCAGTGGTATCCTGGCTGGGTGGGAGGACTTTCACTAAGAGGAGGGATGGTACCCACTATCAAGGAAGGAAATTTTTTTGGAGGTCTTGGAAATGAACATATGCCAAGGAACAGAAGACCCTGAAAATGGGAGGCACTTTTTGTTCATCCATCAGGAAGTATTCCATTGGACCTTTCTCAATGGTAGCATGACTTTGTGGGAGGAACTTCAGAGATCTGGAGTAAAGTAAATCTGCATAATGCCGGATGTAACACAGCCACTCGTATTGCATGGCTGATATGTGAAAGTTGCTCTTTTTTTGTACAAACTCCTTCATGGAGGGGACACCTTGTAGAGGGTGGTGGAAGGGTTTCAATATTCACCTAACCTTGAAGGTTGTGTAAGGATTAGAATGGCACAAAGCCATGAACTTAAAAATTATTTTGCAAGCAAGAAAGCTATTTCGAGGGCCTTAAGATTGTGGTCGTTCGGATGTGAAGCAGGGGAGTGAGCTGAGTATTAGCCAAAAAGAGGTTATCTTGATGATAAGAATAAATTGCAAAGACAAGAGTTGAAAAACAATGTTGTGCTGGACTGTTGTATACCTTACCTATCAATCGAAGGATGCTAGGCCAGCCCAATTAGAGCAAAGACAGATCCGTGCAAAATTAAGGGTCAAATTTCAAAGGCAAGAGAGTGATCCTTGCAATATTAGAGCACTGGAGGCTCCCCCAGAGGAGGTTCCTCTCGTTCTGCTGAATGAGTCGAAGCAGGCTCAGAGACCCCTGGAGGCTGAACTGAAGGCTTTGGGTCACTCAAAGGATGAGAAGGATCCGGAGTCTCTAATCGAGGCCGACGACTAGGGCAATCCCTAATCTCTTCTGACAGAAAAGACACTGATCAGGAAGCCCCTCGTACAAAACCCTCTGCTGCATCTGTACCCCATCTCCCGTGGAGTACGAAATCAAAGTAGGCAAAGGTCGAGGAGGGGGGAACTCTGAAGTGAGTCTAACCCTTGTAACACCTGTACCAGCAAGTGACTGAGCATAGGAAAGTCTAGCACCTAATGGGATGACTGTACTTGCCACGCTAGCCATATGCTCCACAGCTCTGCGACAAGAGCTAACCTCATCAGGATGTCCAGGGAAAAGCATCCAAAAAGAGACCTGACAGTACTGAAGTGCTTCCGCCAAGGCCACAAATGGATGACTCTGCTCTAAAACTGAATCGGTGAGCTCATAAGTACTCTTTGAGCCTGCTCTGCAGACTGAAGGCCAAAAGAAAGTACCCTCTGCCAAGCAATCGGAAATCCGTAACTGAGACACCCAATGAGGCCATGCTGGTGTACACCCAATCACGTAACTGTTGGCCTCTACTGGGTAGAAAGCCAATGATGTGCGTCAAACGAAAACCCTCGTCTGCTACCTCAATCATCTGCACAATGTCAGGAGGAAAAGAAACTGTGACTTCAATCTCCTCAGGTTCAGCGACGGGAGTGGCATTAGTGTCCTCCATTGTCTCAGCTTGCGCTGTCCTGAGGGGAGGAGCTACCTCTGCTGAAAATACCCACCAAGAACTCGCAACCAACCTCTAGAATCCCAAAAAACCCGTGGTTAAAGAAAGCCCCAAACTTCAGCCTACATGGAATGAAAACAGGCCACTTAATGCTGAAGTAGAAAGCTCCGCCAATGTCTAGGAGCAGCCCAGGAACTCAGCTCCCCGGAACACGAGTAGAACAGCCCCGGAGAGGGCCCTGAAGCAGCCCAGCCTGAAGCGCAAGGGAGGGGCAGACAACAGCTACTGTCGGCCTAAAGGGCGGCCTAGATGGTAGCTTGAAGGGGCGCGACCAGCAGCAGCTAGCAGGACCAGCAGGGTGCGACCAGCAACAGCCAGTCGGGGGCTGTAGGGGGAGGGGCCACAACGCGAGCGGGCTGAAGGGGGGGCACGACCACCAGGAACGACCTGCAGCAATCAGGCGCGGCAGCAGGCTGAAGGGGGGCGCAACGCGAGCTGAAGGGGTGGGCGACCTGAGGGCACTGCCAACGGACCCTGCGCGGCCAAGGCAGCAGAGGCGAAGCCAAGGGAGCAGGGCGCGGGGGACAGGGCGCTGCCAAGGGACCCTGCGCGGCCAAGGTGTAGGGCACTGCCAAGGGCTGTGTGATGGCGACGGGCGATGGTGGGCAGCAGCAGGCGGGAGCTCCTCCAATCGACTTTTTGTCCAAGTCTTTTGTGAGGACTCTTTATAGTTGAGGTCATCGGTCTAGCAATAGAGATAATGTTGCAACCTTTCGCAGTCTCAATACTCGGATGATGTTCCTACCTAATTCTATCCACCTCATTTATGTTAATTGCATGTCATTGTGTGTTTCCTTTAGGATATGCGTGCGTTGTGTGTTTGCCTGGTACATTGCATGCTTAAAAACTTTCCATGCCAGTTAGAAAAAGGTTTGGTTCATGCATAGTACATGAGAAAATTATTTGAATAATAAAGCCTTCAAGGGGAAAGCAGAGTAACAATCTGAGAGAGAAAGAAAGAAAGAAAGAAAGTGTATTATTGTCCACTAAAGGCCAAAATGGGCCCATGGGACATCAAGAACTCTGCATACAAGATAGCACAAAATCAACGTGCCACAAAGAAGAGGCATCGTCGAATATCATCTAAGTGCTTCGCAATACAATGCAAGTGAAAGTACATAATGTCAAATATGAGCCTAAATACAAAGTAAACTAGATGCAAGGAAACCGCCCCTGGGTGCAAAATGGGGGGATGAGTACAATATGCCAATGCAAAGATACAAGTCCAGGTGTCACGGAGTCTGAGAACCAAAATAATACTGGAAATCCTGTCCATCGACTCTGCCTCCACGTAGTCCATCACTCGTGAGAGAGGTCCAAAGCCATCCGTGAAGAGACAGTGGAATCTACCTCTGAGCTGAGAGAGAGAGAGAGAGAAAGAGAGAGAGAGTCTATTAAGGTCCACATGAGACCAACAGGTCTATGGAATAGCTCAAAACCATCTAGTACATCTGCTTAGGAAGGGCACACGGCAGCTTCTAGGGAGTGAAAAAGAAACTCCTATTATTTAGAGTACCTACATGATAGTCTGAAAAACATAATCAGCCATACATCAGTTTAAGAATGACAATCTTTTGGTTTTGATGTAAACTCTTTGATGAGTGCTAGGCCTTCATGGTATACTGCCCATTTTCCATCCTTCCTAGCAGCCTTGACCTTGGCTAATTCTATTGCTACGGCATCCCCCACCTCTCTTCTTCATTCCATCACTCCTCTCCCTTCCACCTCTGTGGCCTCCCCCCCCTCTGCATCTATTGTATCCACAGGGGTGTCTCTACAGGTGATTGATGTTGCGGACACTATTCCAGTGGAGTCAAGATGCCAGGTGACACCAATTTTCCCACCATTCTACAATATCCACTGGGGGGTCTCTACAAATGATTGATGTTCAGGACACTATTCCAATGGAGTTAGGATGCCAAGTGACACCGGTTTTCCCATCACTATCGGGCGCCCCTTCTTCTATCTGTACAGTTACTGATCCCATCGTCGCCTCCTCCATCCATGATGGTTCTTCTGCTCCTGTAGCATCCGCTGAGGACCAGCTCCTTCCACTTTCTCTGCCACTCATCAAGTCTGTGGAGGTACTATCTCCCTACAGGGCACCACTGTCTCAGGAATCTTGTGGTTTTGATCTTACCTTCAGATTGGGCCTCCATTCTCCTCTGAGTACAGATTTGATAGTGACCGCTACCACAATCGCTTCTTCATCAGGATAGCAGGCTCCTCGCCTCTCCCTAGTACGGTCCTCAGCTCCTGCCACTATAGTTATTCCCCCTCGGCAACACCGGACACGGCCACCTGACACATTTGCCCCCCGAGTAGGTCCCACTGTTTTTGCAGCTGCTACCTTGCCCCTTCAGGCTAATTGTCCTCCTCTCCAGGAGAACGATATGCTGGACCACTACATCGCATCATCCTCTGGGCAGTCTTTCTCCATTGAGGCACAGTAGTAGGCGCAGACTCAACATTACAAAAAATTGAGCTAAAGCACAGGAGATCTTCCGTGGACATTGAGGAGGAGGACATCGACCAGATAGTGACAGTTCCCTTGTGCAACGCCTTGACAGCTGGCTCTATCAATCCACAACTCATGCATGTTTTCTTAGCATGGATGCCCTCGCACCTGTGGAGGATTTGGACAAATTGGAGGATCGGGCCATGGCAGGTGTCTTTGAGGAGTTTGGTCAGATCGTTGACAAGGCAGACAGGTTGAGTTACGAGGACCGCTATGCGTGGGCGAAGCTATCTATGCCCATGGCGCAGCGGATCCTCGATGACATATTTACTCAACTTGGTGCAGTGCTTCTCAACTCCAGAGGGCATACTCAAGGCATGTTGTCCAAGAAGCAGCACCTATGGTTGGAGTACGAGCGTCTCACACGCACACATCAGCAGCAATGGTAGTCACAGCTTGAAGCAAAGGAGGCACTCTAGCACAAAGAACAGGAAGAGCTTCAAGAGAAGCATCGCCTTGGGCAGGAGGAATGGGGCGATTAAAAGCAGACACTTACACTTCAGCGTACAGCATTGCAAGAGGAGCTTCCTATGCTCCAGGACCGCCATACATCAGAGCGTGCCGTTGCTGAAACTCGAATCAACAAGGTCCAAACAGAGCTTGCAACCATTTCCATAAGAGGATGAAGGTGGCACTGGCTCCTGGTGTTGGCTGAAGACGATGCTGGCTCTTGGTACTGGCTAGAGGTGGTACTGGGTTTTGGTTCATGGTTGTAGCCATCTCTTGAATGGTAGAGCAACTTCTACAACATCTATATAACAGCAGGTGCGTGGGCGAAGCGATCTATGCCCATGGCGCAACGGATCCTCGATGACACGTTTACTCAACTTGGTGCAGCGCTTCTCAACTCCACAGGGCATACTCAAGGCATGTTGTCCCAGAAGCAGCATCTACGGCTAGAGTACAAGTGTCTCACACGCACACATCAGCAGGAATGGCAGTCACAGCTTGAAGCAAAGGAGGCACTCTAGCACAAAGAACAGGAAGAGCTTCAAGAGAAGCATTGCCTTGGGTAGGAGGAATGGGGCGATGAAAAGAAGACACTTGCACTTCAGCGTACAGCATTGCAAGAGGAGCTTCCTATGCTCCAAGACCGCCATACATCGGAGCATGCCGCCGCTGAAACTCGAATCAGCGAGGTCCAAACAGAGCTTGCAGCCATTTCCATAAGAGGATGAAGGCGGCATTGGCTCCTGGTGTTGGCTGAAGACGATGCTGGTTCTTGATGGATGTGGTGCTAGGTTTTGGTTCATGGTTGTAGCCATCTCTTGAAACTTCTACAACATCTATATAACAGCATTGGTGTCAAATTTTATTATTGCAAGAGTCTCTATGTCAGCTTGTGCGGTGGGATATCCATATCTTTGTGAGTGCCTTTGAGGCTCGGGTATCTATCCTTGTCTGTAATACACTTAGGATTCAACCTAATGTGTATGACAAGTTATGTGGACACTTGGAGGTCGCCACTCCCTCTTAAGTCTTCATCAACTATTGCACAATGCTTGATCCCCTCCATCTTGACCTTTTTCATTTGACCAATGACTTCCAAGCTCTATACATCTTTCAACCATAACCGCTGAGGTGCCAAAGACACTAGACTTTGACACCAAACCTCTATGGATACGATGGCCGATTTGGCACCTAACTAACTTATTGTGCAAGATTTCATGCCAAATGTTGTTGGTAGCTTGGCTCATTTGGCAAATTTACATTGTAAACTTTATGATGTGGAATCCTTCATTTTTGGGGAAATTTGGTGTTGTACATCTTGAAACTGGAGTGCAAAATTGTGGACTTTTTGTAATGTTCTCAATTGTGATTTTGAGCCGTCAAGTTTACATAGAGATTTAAAAGTGCACTTGATATTTGCTATTGATTTGGCAGTCCTCTAGCTGGATTTTATCCCTCCATGGCTGGCTGTCTTAAGGACGAACATGACATGCCACCATCATATTGGATGTACATGACACTACGTTCTTTCATTCTTTGGCACATAGAAATGCATGTCTCGAGGCAGATGGGTTGGATATTCTATCTCTATGTTATGAACTTCTTATGAAGAAATGCCTCAGCCCATCTAACTTACAAGCTACATTGCATCATGCTTGCCTTGTCATTTCTCACTGAATGATGTTCATAATGTTGTTCATGGTTTAGGCAGTTGGGATGCTTCATCAACGCTGAATGCTTAGATCTCTTCTTTGAATATGGTCATCAAAATAGGGCTTTCCTGCTCCAAAAACACTTGTTTCTTTTAATGAAGAGACTATTTCTCTCTTTCTTTTCTCCGATTGCATGATAGTTTTCCTTTCTTTCATTATTTCCTCTGTTTTGTTTCCTTGTGATAATCGTCTAGTTTATTTATGTCACTAACATATTCTTTTTTCCAACAAACAGTTTTTTAAATGTGATGCTCATGCTGATCTTGGTGCACAAGGCCTGCCGTTCTTCTTGCTTTTTTATTTCCTGCTAATAAGACTTACAGACATGGCCGCAGGCAAGGCTGTTGATAAAAATGATTGCATACAAAAATCCTTGTTATTTTGATTTGAAAATTTGGGGAAGAAGTTATGGCTACTCAATTCATAGATAAGGTGAAAGGGTACATCCCTGTTTACACATCACGCATGTGTTCTGATAGTAGCCTTTTGCCAATGACAGGTGGAGAGAATGGGTGGAACTATGATAGTAACCAGCAAAGAACATGTTGGCTCTACGTTATCTTTCAGTCTACCATGTAAAACTGTAAGAAAGAGAGAATCTCAGCTAGATTCAAAATTTGAATTGGGCCAGAATATCAACAGCCAACAGCATAATAATATGCAGAACCAATCAAGACCTCTGGAAAAACATGAAAATGTATGTTTAGATGGAAAATACCCGTGTCATATTGGTACTCCTGTTCAACTTCCATACAGGCATAAGGAAGTCAATAAGTTTCCAATCAAGGTAGGAGAGACAATGCTCTGCCAAATTGATTTTGACAGTTTTGATTTCCAATAGGTACAATATTTAACTATTGGGAGCATTTCCTATGGATTGAATAGTGAGACGGATGGTTTTGTGCAGGAGTTATCAACAGTAAATCAAAGAGATTTGAAAAAATCTTTTTTTATCAGAGAAAACAGATTTTATCCCAATACGTCTGCAAAGCCCCCTGCATTGGGATATCATCACAAAGAAAATACTTTCGATGCAGAGATTCAAAATAGGCAATTATATCAAAGCATGTCCTCATCTCCTGATCTGGCAGGATCTCTGTGTACAATGTATAAAGAAAATCTGTTTTGCAGACTACACATGACCCCTGACAGGATGCACAGAAAGCCAAAGATTCTTTTAGCAGAAGGTGACTGTGTGCATGTCATTGTAGCTCAGTCCATGATGGAGTGTCTTGGGTATTCGCTTGACGTTGTCAATAATGGAGCAGAGGCTGTGCAAGCAATGCAGACAGGCATCTATGATCTTGTTCTGATGGTAAGCTCAATGACTTCTGAGGTTCCATATGCCTGAGAATAGATTAAATGACAATTGTCTTTTAATGTTGTAATAGATGGCATGGTTCGTATTAGAGGTAGATGTAATCTATCTGCTAACAGTGCTTGTTATGAGTGGGTTTTAGTATCTATTTTCATTCACTTATTCCCTTCTTATGGAACTGCCAGGATCTTTGTATGCCAGTTATGGATGGTTTTGAAGCAACACGAAGGATACGAAAATTTGAAGCAACAGGGAAATGGGATTTAAGCTGCACGAAAAAGGGAAATGAATTATGTCCTTCTTCATTACTTGTAGATATCAATGATCACAAGGAGGAAGCACATGCCCTTGTACGAAAAGGAATACCTGTCATTGCGGTATGTTTTTCATCTGACATTCATTAACGGCTTTGTGCATCATGGCACGATTCCTGATTAAATACATGCCAGTCAGTGGGTTACAATCTAAGATGGTACAATGATTTGCAAAAGAAGACTTATCCTTTCTTGCTGCCCTTACCTTCAGCTCTTGTTGTCACCTCTCCTAGCAGCTGTGGTGACCACCTCCTTGACTGACTGTCTACTCTCAGCTTAGGTTGGCGCCCTAGCCTTAAACCTGCCTCTTCTCTCAGAAGCCTGCCATCCCTTGCATCAGCCCATCTCCTTTCTAGCTGCCCGCATTCTTTGTCAGCTCTTCTGCTTGCTCCACTAGTAGCCTGTCAACCCTTTCCACCTGCTTGTAACTTATGTGGTTTAGCCTTGTACCTGCCACCTCTTCAAACTCACCTGTCCATTTTTTGCATTTTGCTAGCCCACCATCTACACTTCTTTCCATTTGTCTCTCCTTGACAGCTTGTAAAATGTTCCCATATATATCCGTCCATTTTGTTTTGTTTTGATTTTTAAAGACATTCCCCGTCATGAACTTGAAAACGGAAACAAGAAGAAAGGATTGTACAGAATTTACAAACTATGCACTATCAAGGGTAAGCCCCATGCACGTCTTGTATCCGAGACATACTAGCATCAGGAAGGAATAATACAAGATACATATTCTCATCTGGTGATAGGACAAAATCTGTATCAAGTTTTTGAGCACTACTTTTCTTTAGAGATTCTGAAGATTTAGGTATCTTGAGGTAGACTTTCTCATTTACTTCAAACTCCAACCTTCTACAGTGGGGGTTTGCATAACTTCGTGCTCTATCCTGAGCTCTTCTTATGCTATCTTTAGCTAATTTAAGCATTTGATTCATATCTTCAAGAAAGTCTTTGGCTGCTTGAACCTTCTCTTTTTGGAGTCCCACTGCCATTGGGTCTCTTGGTTGAAATCCATACATCATCATGAATGGACTAAAACCTATAGCTGAATGTTTGGCACTATTATATGCAAATTCTAATATGGGCAAATACTGTTCCCAATTAGTTTGTTGCTTACTTACATATGTTTGAAGCATATCCTCAATGATCTGATTGACCCTTTCAGCTTGATCATCACTCTGTGGATGATCCGTGGTACTCATATTCAACGAAGTTTCCAATCTCATAAACACATCCCTCAAAAAATGGTTGTTAAATTTGCTATCCCGGTCATTGACGATACCGGCTGGTAGCCCATACAATTTATAAATATGCTCCACAAATAGCCTAGCTAATTTTGGAGTTTTAACATCTTCATTGAGAGAAATAAAATGAGCCATCTTGGTCAACCGATCAACAATTACCCACATAGAGTTGTGTCCCCTTTGTGTTCTAGGTAATCCCATAATAAAATCTCCAATGGGTGTAGAAGACCTCCTACCTTAAGGCGTTCAATCTTATTGACTTGGCATCTTTGGCACTTCAATACATAGTCTTGGACATCCTTACCTATTCTAGGCCAAAAGAATTGCCTTTTCAGAAGCTCATATGTCTTCTGAATTCTTGGGTGTCAGCACTTGGACTCTCATGACACTCAAAAAGAATTTGGCGCCTAATGTCATTATTATCCGGGAACATACTCTACCCTTGTAGAGCAAGTAGCCATCCTTAATAGTATGTTTTTCCCACTTGAGTCCTTTATCACCAATTTGTGATGTGTCACCATTTCCATGTGACTCCTCAGTGAAAGCCTCTCGATTAGTTGGATCCCTATTTCTAATTGCTTTCCATATTTCAAAGAAATGAGAATCAAACTCACATTTCCCTTTTAAGGACTCTAGGAAATCATTCTGAAATTGAGTAAAACTCAAGCCATTATTGGCATTCGGCTAAGGGAGTCTGCTACCACATTGAGCTTCCCCTTCCGATAATGTCAATTGCATATTAAACTCTTGCTTTAATTCAGCCCATCTAGCTTTTCTACCTTTAAGCTCTAGCTGATTGCAAATCCACTTAATGCTTTATTGATCAAAGATGATCTCAAATTTGACACCATACAAATAGTGCCTCCACTTCTTCAAAGCATAGACTATAGCATACTATTCCTTCTTATATGCCGAGTAATTCCGTTAGGCATGATCTAACTTTTTTCTTTCAAAAACCACTAGTTGACCTTTTTATAAAAGTACTGCCCCAACAGCAAAATCACTGGCATCTGTCTTAACCATGAATGGTTCATTGCGATCCACTACCTTTAAGACAGGAGCTGCTGCTATAGCTACTTTTTAATTTTTCAAAACTTCTCTTTTGAGGTTCGTCCCATATAAAGGTGCTTCCCTTCCCCTTAAGCAAGTCTGTCATCGAAATAGCAATCTTAGCATAATCTTGGATGATTCTTCTATAGAATCTAGACAAACCTAAGAATATCTGTAATTCTTCTAGGTTAGTAGGATGTAGCCATTCCAATATGGCCCCTACTTTTTTAAAATCCATACGAACCTTTTCTTGGGATATTATATGTTACAATTCTTTTGCAAAGAATTCAAATTTGGATTATTTAGCAGAAAGTGAATTATCTATAAGTAGTTGGAACACTTTTCGCAAATGTTCTAAATGCTTTTTCTTAGTCTTGCTGTAAATAAGAATATCATCTAAAAATACTACAACAAATTTTCCTAAATATGGCCTCAAGATACTATTCATAAGTGTCATGAAAGTTGCTGGAGCATTTGTTAACCCAAATGGCATTACTTTAAACTGATAATGCCCATACCTAGTACGAAATGATGTTTTAGGGACATCCTCTTCTCTAATTCAAACTTGGTGATATCCTTAAATCAATTTTAGTAAAATACTTTGCCCCTTCCAATTGATCAAAGAGCTCATCAATGCGAGGCCTCAGGCATAGGATACTTATTTTTTATGGTGAATTTATTGAATGCTCTGTAATCTATGCATAAATGCATAGTACCATCCTTTTTCTTTACTAGTAAACTCTCTGTAGGTCTTCTTCACCTCTTGGGAGTAGGTCCAAGAATGCCTTAACTGCTGCTCATGTTTGCTGCAGGTTTGCTGCTCCAGAAGATGTGATCACAACACCTTGCTGCCCTAGAAGACAGCCAAGGTCCAGCCTCTAGGAAACTCAGTCTGCAACACACCTTCCACTCTCCTTCACCCTCAGTGTGAGGCCCAAGGGAGTGGCTTCTGGCTGCTCCTGTCTGCTCCTTTTCTTGCTGAATGTTGGATGAATTATGAGGCCCTGGGCCTCTCCTTTTATAGGTCCAAAGGCCCTGTCAAATGGCCTACCCAGCAGGGGGATGAATCGACCCCCTCTGGCCGACTTGGTTGGCTGGCCCAAGCCTAACCAACTCTATATAAGGCCCTAGCCAGGCCCTTTTGGGCTGCTGCTAGGCCGCCCTTTGTTGCTGCTAGAGACCTTATTGCAGGCTGTACACTTGCCCATACACCCCCGCCATGCTGTGCCATGCTACAGCCCTTTGCTGGCACCATGTCCTGCCCGTACTCCTTCCGTACATTGCCCTGCAGCAGCCCGTACTGATCTGTACAGTGGCTGATGTCATCGCGCATTTGTTCTAGGCTCTTTCAGCCCTCCAACCTTCCAAGTATGTTCTGAGGTGTGCTACCCACATGGCAGCCCATGTGCTGCCCATGTGGCAGCCCTTCCTCTCCTTTTCTTTTGGGCACATGCCCTAGGTCTCCCTCCCCCATGCTCTTCTCATATGGGGGCTTACAGATGGGGAGGTGACCTTTCCAACACCCCCTCTCACCGACACATTTCGGCCCAATGCCAACACGTTGATAAAAGAAAAGGGGGAAAACTGGATAGTCCCTAAGCAATCTAGAATAGCTCAATGACCTTATCCACTCCTCCCAAACCAAAGGAAATGCTCCCTCACTAACAAGACTTTAGATATTTTATCCAAGAGTGAATCATTTAAAGGGAAAAAAAGTGACAGGTTTCCAGATAAAAGACACTTGATTTATTCAAGAGAGGTTCTCTTCATTACAAGATTGAAACACTCCAAAGAACACTTCATGTACTTCAGGACGTAACTCAAGGAATAAATATATCACATCACTTCCGAAGTACACCTTGGAATGAATGAACTGAGGCCGGGAACCAAGTAGATCAAAACACCAAGTGAGGCTCTCAAGACTAGAGCGCTTACAACACTTTAGAGCAAGATATCCGAGCACCACTACCACAAGAGTCCCCCACAACAAATAATCACAAGACAACACAGATCTTGCTGTTAATTCAGGAAAACAATCCCCAGAACAGAGAGCACTCAAGCCACCAATGAATCCCACTCCTACGATCAAAATTCCCAAGGCATCACTTCAGAAAAAAACAGTGGATCCTTTGCAGATTTGAAGGTACTCCATCCTGTCAACACCAAATGAGAACTCTAGCCAGAGATAGGCTGAATCAAACTATTCGATTCTGGAAACTCAGCAGCTTCACACCAACAAACGATCCTTCTCCTGACTGCTAGGAGTCACGGAACAGCAACAAGTAGATACACAATTCCAAGGCCCAAACGTCTTTTTCAATGCAACTTTAACTGGAAGCGATCAGCCTAGAAGAATCGAAACGCTTCCTCTGAGTAGCATCAATCACAACTAACTCTCGTACAACTTGCTCGATCAACAGAAAGAAATGGGAATCAGCTCCTTTAGATTCTTGTTCCTTCTTTCCTGAGGATGAACTCTTCACGCCCTCTTTGCAGCAGCAAATTGATGCAGACCAGCAAGCTACTTCATTCGTCACAAAAACCCACGTACATATCAAGAAATGAATACCTTCAAGAACAAAATGATGAGCGATGGCTTCGCTTTCTTGCTGGTGTCCAGAGAATGAAGAAGAAAAGCTGCCTTCTTTGGTAAGAGATGTCGATCCAGCCCACAATTCCTCCTTGCAATCTTCCACAATCAGTAACATCATTGCATGGCTTCCAGCAACCACATCCGGTGTCGATTCTTCCCCCAAATGGAGCACTGAAATCAGCACGTCGATCGTCCTTCTCCACATCGCACAGGTTTCCGGAATTCTTTTACCCACGTATCATTTTTGATTTCTTTCTTGTCTGGAGTAACCTTGGCATACATTCTCATTTTTCTCCAAAGGTTTTTTACCACTCTCCTTTGCTTACATAGAATCACCCCATGGCAAATTTAATTGCACATTTGGCCCCCTAGGCACACTTTCTACACACACTTTTCACATGCAATTTTGCCTTGTATGCAAACCCACATTAACCAGCTAAAAGCCCGTTGACCTGACAACAAAAAAACCCCAAAATCCCATCCCATCATGAACACGGTGACCCGGAAAAAAACCCCACAATTACACATAATTTTGGACATGTTACCCCCCAACACATGACCCTTGGATACCCTTGCTCTGATGTGATTGGTGTAGCACTTGGAGATTCATCATCTCCCATTGGGGCCCTTGCAGAGTTTTATTCAACTTAAAAAAAATATTTACATCACATCATATATATTTTTTTGAAAAATGTCCTTGGAACAAAAAAGCCCCATCATCTGCTAGCTAAGTGTACCTATGTGCCTACCCCTTATTATGTACAGTGCACAAGAGCTTACTACATTTTTTGACCTATCATATTTGCCCACACCCAAGACTGCAGACATTCATGTCTTGCAGCTCGGAGTTGAACATGTGCTTCAACTCAAATGAAAGATTTTCATCCATAAGACTTTCTGCTTTATCTGCTACTATCACCATTGGTCCACACGAGCTTACTTGTATGATCCTGACAACATATTTCTTCAATCTTAAACCATTAACCCGATTCTTATGCATCTTGCCATCCAAGTCTTCAAGCTGATATGAGCCATTGGAGTACCTCTTCAACACACGGTACGGTCCTTCCCACTTGGTCACAAACCTTGTCTTGAATGTGAAGTCCAGCTTACTATCATAATGCAGAACTAAATCCCCTTCCTTGATCTTTTTATCCTTGTATTTCAGATTTATCTTTTGCTGCTTTTTCTCCTGAGCCATTGCATAGTGTTCTACAGCTTTCTGCCTATCCAACTGAACTTCCTGCATGTCAAGCAATCGATTCTAATAAGCTGTACTTGGCTTTTCTTCCATCTTCATCAGCATCTGGAGAGCTGGAATCTCTACCTCTAGTGGCAATAGTGCTTCCTTCCCATAAATTAAATGAAAAGGTGAAAACTGAGTTCCCTCTTTTACTGCAATCCTGTATGCCCACAAAGCTGAAGGTAAAGCCTGATCCCAACTCTTCTCATTAGTCCTCATCATCTTAGCCATGATATTTCAAACTTCCCCATTAAAATGCTCATTCATAGCATTACATTGGGGGTAATAAGGAGTAGCATATCTGTGCTTGATTTTCAGTTTTTCACAAAGCAAATCCATTAATTCACTCCAAAAGCCTGGTCCTCTATCAGACACCAATTCTAAGGGCATGCCATAACGACAACAGATATCCTCATACACAAACTTGCAAACTGATTTTGCATTTACTGATCGTACCGCTTTTGCTTCAGCTCATCGAGACAAATAATCAACAACTGTGAGTAGGTAACAGTTCCCTCTCGCTGTCATTGGTGGTGGACCAACAGCATCGATTCCCCACTTCTCAAAAATATCAAAAGCAATCACTACATTTCTTAGTTCTGGATGCAAGATCCTCTTTCCCATTTGTTGGCACTGAAAACAAGACATACACCAATGTCTTATATCTCTCTGTAAGGAAGGCCAAACATAGCCTTCTGTCAAAATCTTCCTTAACATGATCTTAAATGCAAAATGGCCGCCACAGATGCCTTCATGATTTGCTTCCAGTATATGCTGGATCTCATCACGCCAAGGTACTCTTCTGAGTATCAGGTCAGCTCCTTTCATGTATAAAACATCACCAATCAAACAATAAGGCTGACTTGTCTTCACGAACCTATATCTCTTTTGTTTGGGAACTTCTTCAGAAACTTTTCCAAACAACAAAAACTTTTCCACCAAAGTCAAGAATTCTCTACCCCTATAAAGAGGTTCCTGTACTCTCACTGCTTGTATATGTGGCTCAGCCAACTCTTCGGCAGCATTATGAGCCTCCAAGTTTAGACTCCTCACAACATGATGCAAGCTCCAGGCCTCAAGCTGTCTCAACTGCTTCCTAATGACATTCAGCCAACTCCTTAAATGCAAATGCTTTGTCTTCCAGACTCCCAAGATTTGCTTGACAACTATTAAGGCATCACCCTTGATCATTAATCTCTTGATTCCCAAACTGATACATACCTTCAAGCCTTCATATAATGCTGCATATTCAGCTTCATTATTACTGCATGCGTTAAGCTGAATACCCAATTTATGAATCTGCCTCTGTTTGAGGGGAGGGGTTCCTATCCTTCCGGAGGTGTTACCGGAGGCCAAAGGCCACTGGCGTGAGAAGCATGAGTTTTGCAATGCTCTAATGCAATGGATCGTGCAGAGCGCACCGTGCAGTAGTGTGCGAGTGTCGTATGCTATACTGCAGTGAACGACGACGTACGAGTGCACTATGCTAAATGACAATCACCGGTGAACTCCACAACATAAGCTAAAATAAGAAAATCCTACACTGGTGAACAATCCCCATATCGGGAAGAGACAAGAGATGAGAAAGTGACCAAGTTGGCCAAAGTACATATCACTGGACGTGTCCCCAGGTCACAAGTCGCAAGTCACAAGAATACACAAGTCGCAAATCACAAGAATACACAGGTCTATCCCCATAGTAGACAAAGGGTACACACAAGTCTCTCCACATTCTCTCCTTGGCGAGCTCGTAGCTCTAGCCTCTCTCTCTCCTCACTCTCCTCTCTTTCGCTGCCTTGCCGAATGCCGAATGCCCCCTTTTCTCTCTCCCTTCTCCTTCATCCTCATCCCCCGCCTTGGAGGGTCCCTTCTTCGCTGAGAATCCGCCCCTTTCTTCCCATTGGTCATCCTCTTATCGCCTTAGCTGTTGAGGATAGCCGTTGCGCCGCTGGCTCTCTTGATGGCTTCGGCGACTTCCTGACTCCCTGACTCGCCAGCCTGATGGTATAAATTCTCCATGTGCAGGTGAGCTGGTTCACCGCATCTCTTGATGGCTTCGGCGACTTCCTGACTCCCTGACTCGCCAGCCTGATGGTGTAAATTCTCCATGTGCAGGTGAGCTGGTTCACTGCACCACTGCACCACTGTATCACTGAACCACTGTGTAAATATAAATACTCCTGACTGCTCCATGTGCTAAGCTCACTCTCCAGGTGTGCAGCTCTTGGTGAGATCACTTTGGACACGGTACTCCTGGTTGACCTGTGTCGACCTGTGGTTGACCTGTGTCGACCTGTGGTTAACATGTGTCGACTTGTGGTTGACAGCCTCGGACAGTACTCCTGGATGAACCCGTGTGATCGCGTGGCTAACTTGTGTTGACACATGGTCAACATGTGGTCAACAGATGTCGTCATGTGGTCAACGCCTGTCGACAGGTGGTCGTGTGATAAGGTAACAGTTTCCCCCGCCACGATCATTCACCGTCCCGGTGAATAGAAAGGGAGGACGAATCTGTCAAAGAAAAATAAAAATGAACTTACAAACCATTGATATGGTGATGGAGTGGGAAAAGGAAAGAGTACAGACCATGTGGTTGGCCGTGGGAGTAATCCAAGATTTGTATTAAGTTGAAACGTGAAAAATAAACTGCTGTATGATAAGGGACAGCATGGAAAATTGCAGAAAAGCCTGAGTATATCTTGAGGTAAAACACTGATATTTACAGTGAGGGCCAAACAGCTTGGCAAAATCTAACAGTGCAAAAAAAAAAAACCCAAACACCAACAGCCATGTATCAACCCTTCTATGAGATTACGGAGGGTGGTAAAGCTGCAGCCTGTTCCTCTGCCTTCTCCTCTTCCGCCTTCGTATTTGGCTCTGTGGCTTTTTGCGCATCCCTTTGCTCTGGCTCAGTCATAGGTATCTGTGGATGGGGTGCTTCCTCCTCACACTCAAGCGTGTCCATCACATTTCTCAAATTTTCATACTTGTCTTTATATCGGTGGTATCGCCGGTAGTAATGATCCTTTTGCTCTTGCAAGGTGGACTGGGAAATCTGGAGGGTGGCCAAGTGCATCCGAAGAGCTGTGAATTCTTCCTCCATGGATGAACGCTTCTTTTCCAATTCAACCACTCTGGATTCTGATTTTTCTTTGGCAATCTCGGAGGAAGACAAAGACTCTTTTAACTTGGTAATCTCCTGGTGAAATCTGGTCACCTCCGTGACATGCTGGCTGTGCAAAGTTGCCAGAGCTGCAGCATGTTGGCTGCGTAAAGATGTCATTGCTGCTTCCCATTCCTGCCTGTGATTATGGAGGCGATCCTCAAGGGCAGCCTTCTGAATATTCCAAGCGATGTCACGCTCATGTATTGCTGAGTCCTTCTCTTTCTGCCACCTTTCCTCTTGTTGTCGAAGTGTCACGCTAGTGGCGCGCTGCTGGGCTGCCTGAGCTCTCTCGAATTCTAACTTTAAATGTTGCTGTTGAGAGAGGAGCTTATGAGCATAACCTGTGGAATTGAAGACCGCTGTCCCAAGCTGCGTGAAGGTGTGGTCCATGATACGCTGAGCAAGATGCAGGGACCTTTTCATCCACGCATACCTGTCGCTGTAATTCATCCTGTCTGCCAAATTAATGACGTCCCCCAATTCCTCAAACATGTCAGGGAGAGCTCCCTCTTCCTCGGTTGACAGGTTTCCTGTAGGTGCCAATTTGTCCAAGTGCACAAAACATGTCGGGGCCCTGGAGATCTTTTTGTTCTGTGCGAGGCAGTCCTGCAAGGGAATGGTGAAGATTTGAGTGAGATCCTCCTCTTCCCCACATACTGGTGAGCGTTTTTTGTGAAGGACAGATAGTAGTTGGCTGTAATCTTCATTCTGTTTTTCCACCAGGGAAATATTTGAAAGAGGTGGGCCCGATGAAGCAGCTATGTAAGCTGTGAACATATCATTCTCATGAAGGGGTGGGCAATCCACAGATTTGGGCAGAATCCCTCCCTCAAATACCTCCTCTGATGCTGAAGTGGCCGATGGAGCATCTCCGCGAGAGGGGCTCCCACTCCCGCCGTCTCTAGTCCTGTCTCTGCCTAGGGAGGCCGAAATGTGAAGTACACCCTGGGATGACATCTCCTGAGAAAGCCCGTGGGAGTGGGAGTCGGGTCCTAGGCTAAGATTCAGGTCCAACACCTGGTCCAAAACATGGTCAGAGGTCGCCTGAACTGTGGTGATGACTGCATCGGTGAAAGTGGTAGGGAGTGAAGACGAAACAGCTGCAGTCCTTCGTAACAATACACCTGTCGAGGAAGTCCCGGGTACAACAGTTGTCGTCACTGGTACAACAGGAGGTGTACCTGGTGCAATCCCTCTCATTGAAAGTCTGGAGATCGCCGGAGAAGCCTGGACAAGTGTGACTGATGGAGAGGCAAGTCCTGGCACGGGCACGACTGATGGAGATACAAGACATGTCACTGATGGTAACCCTGTGGCACCGGTAACAGAATATACTGAAGAAGCTCCGGTGCAGACTTCATGAGGTGGCACTCCCGAGGTGTCCTCCTGAGCGAAAGAGGAGAAGAGGCAGTCCCGGGGGAAGGAACACTGGAAGTGACAGTGAACGATGTGGAAGAGGGGGTGACAGGAGGGGAGAGAGATGATGAAGGGAGGCGACCTGTGACAAGGGGAGGAGGGTTGGCCTTCCACTGATGAAGTAAGAAGGTGAGGTGGGGCCCACAAGTACAGGTATATGTGCCCCGACGCTTGCGAACTGTGTTACGAAAGGCAGAGTAGAAGAGTGAGGCGAAATCATAGGGAGTGACCGAGAGAATGGAGTCTAAGGTAGAATGGATCGCCGTGGTGATGAAGAAGTGGCCTGGGGCAGAGTAGAAGTGTGTGAACAAATACCTCGCTAGAAGCGCCTCTCGGCTGTTTCCCTCGAGAACTTTCTTGCACTCATGTCCTCTGCGATGAGTTTTACAGGTAGACAAGAAGGACAGGAATGTGGGTGAGCCGGTGTGAGGTGGCAAAAAGGGAAGTGTGGGAAGACGGAGATATGTGGATACGAGACTAGGAGTGAACATGTGACGGGAATTCAAGAATCCGAATGTGTCTGTTGCAAAGTCATAAGACTGAATGAACGCAGTACACATTTGGACATCCACCTGGGGAAGTGTGACATCATCAAACTCCACGAGAGACATGCGGGCTATCTCATCAGGTGACAAGATGCTAGACAGCTTGAGTGTGGGATCGAGGAAAGGTTTGAAAACCACCCGAATGATCGAGGAGGATGAAGCTGGGGGTGGAAGATCACAAGCTGTACTTTGTGGGGCCAAATCACCGCCACCGTTACTGTGACCACTGTGCCCACTGGATGCCTTGGATGGTGTTTTGATTGTACCTGTGGGGGGCAGATAGTCAGAGCCTCCATGATTTGAATCAGAGGAACTCGAAAAGGGGGATAGCTCCTCATCCGATATGATAGTGATCCTGTCGGAGGGAGGTGAATCTGCAGCTGCTCGAGGTCGTTTCAAAGTGCTCTATGGTGTAGACCCGGCACCCAGGTCATCAGTGGTGCGTTTGCCAAGTGATGCCATGGAAGATGGTCCCGATCCTGTCGTGTGGCCTGCTCAAGCCCGATGGAAGTCAACGAATAAAGTATCGCGGGGTAATCTGGGTTTGTACTTGTGGTGAGAGGCACGGGTAGGCATGAACGATGGCGTCGTATGGAGAGGAAAAGAGTACGGAGGGGGTGTCGATGTCGAGGTCTGGAGAGGCAAGGAGGGAGGAGGAGGTGTTGATGTCGAGGTTAAGCAAGAGAATACTTTAGCAGAGCCACCAGTGCAGGCCCATGCTTCGATGGAGAGGAAAAGAGTGAGGAAGGGGGGTCGGTGGAGAGGGAGAGTAAAAGGACAGATGTAGACTAGGGGGGAGGAGGGGGGCTGGAGCTAGGAGGGTAGGTGATGCAGAGGGTGTAGGGAGGAGAAGGGGGGAGAGTTGCTCCAGAGAGGGGGACGTAGGCAGATAGAGGGGGGCTGCGCAGGAGAGAGGGGGAGGGGCAGGGTGGTGTGTAAAGGGAGAGCGGGGAGGGGCTGTTGCGCAAGAGAGGGGGAGGGGACTGTTGCGCAGTAGAGGGGGAGAGGGGAAAGGTGGTGGGTAAAGGGGAAGAGGGGGGGGGGGGCCTGTTGCGCAGGAGAGGGGGAGGGGACTGTTGCGCAGGAGAGGGGGAGAGGGGAAGGGTGGTGGGTAAAGGGGGAGAGGGAGGGGGGGCCTGTTGCGCAGGAGAGGGGGAGGGGGCTGTTGCGCAGGAGAGGGGGAGGGGACTGTAGCGCAGGAGAGGGGGAAAGGGCTGTTGCGCAGGAGAGGGGGAGGGGACTGTTGCGCAGGAGAGGGGGAGGGGGGGGACAGGTGGTGGGTAAAGGGGGAGAGGGGGGGGGGCTGTGGCGTAGGAGAGAGGAGAGGGGAAGGGAGGGGGGTAAAGGGGGAGAGGGGGGGGCTGTGGCGTAGAAGAGGAGAGGGGGGGACAGGTGGTGGGTAAAGGGGGAGAGGGGGGGGGGGGGCTGTGGCGTAGGAGAGAGGAGAGGGGAAGGGAGGGGGGTAAAGGGGGAGAGGGGGGGGGGCTGTGGCGTAGAAGAGGAGAGGGGGGGACAGGTGGTGGGTAAAGGGGGAGAGGGGGGGGGCTGTGGCGTAGGAGAGAGGAGGGGGGGAACGGAGGGGGGTAAAGGGGGAGAGGGGGGGGCTGGTGTGCAGGAGAGGAGGAGGGGGGGGAAGGGTGGTGGTAAAGGGGGAGAGGGGGGGGCTGTTGTGCAGGAGAGGAGGAGGGGGGGAGAGTGGTGGGTAAAGGGGGAGAGGGGGGGGCTGGTGTGCAGGAGAGGAGGAGGGGGGAAGGGTGGTGGTAAAGGGGGAGAGGGGGGGGCTGTTGTGCAGGAGAGGAGGAGGGGGGGAGGGTGGTGGTAAAGGGGGAGAGGGGGGGGCTGTTGTGCAGGAGAGGAGGAGGGGGGAAGGGTGGTGGTAAAGGGGGAGAGGGGGGCTGTTCAAAGGGTGGAAAGAGAAGGTGTTTGTAAGAGAGAGGTAGGAGTTGGACAGAGGGTGGAAAGAGAAGATGTCTGTAAGAGGGAGGTGGAAGTTGGACAGAGGGTGGAAAGAGAAGGTGTTTGTAAGAGAGAGGTAGGGAGTTGGACAGAGGGTGGTTAGAGAAGGTTTTTGTAAGAGAGAGGTAGGAGTTGGACATAGGGTGGAAAGAGAAGGTTTTGGTAAGAGAGAGGTAGGAGTTGGACATAGGGTGGAAAGAGAAGGTTTTTGTAAGAGAGAGGTAGAAGTTGGAGAGAAGGTAGAAGGAGAAGGAGTCTGTAAAACAGGATGAAAAGGGAAGGCCGTAGTTAGAGAGAGAAAGTGACACAGAGTGAAAAGGGGAGGCCGCATTTAAAGGGTGGTCATTTAGAGAGAGAGTGGCACGGGATGAAAAAAGGTGGTCACACTTAGAGAGAGAAAGTGGCTCGGGTGAAAAATGGAGGGCTTACTTAGAGAGAGAAAGTGACACTCGGGTGGAAAGAGAAGGACCCATTTAGAGAGAAAAATTGGCACCAAGGGGAGAGAGGAGGAGCCATGTAGAGAGAGAAAGTGACACGGGGTAGAGAGGAGGACCCTTGTAGAAAGAGAAAGTGGCCCTCACTCAGAGGGAGAAGATGTCACCAGGAAGGAGAAGGACTAGGAGGGTGTTTTCTCATTGATCATGGTACCTCTTGATGCGTGACCCATTCACCGGTGCAGGTAGGAGTCTGCCTTCCAAAGTGGCCAAGTAGACTCCGCCACTTGGGATAAGCTTGGCAATGAAAAATGGACCTGTCCAACCACTCACAAACTTAGGTTTGTGTTTGAGAAACTTACTGGAATACAAGAGTACTAAATCTCCGACTTTGAAATTCCTTTTTCTGAGGTTCCGGTCATGCCAAGCTTTTTGTCGCTTCTGCCAAACTTCTTGAGCGAAAACTGCTTCACGTCGATGCTCTGCCAGTGCTTCCAAATCCCACAAGCGTTCCATTGTGCAGGCTTCAAGGTTGTCATTTTTGTCTGGAAGAATCCTGTGAGTGTCAAGATGAAATTCATAAGGCATAACGGCCTCCAGTCCATAGACCAGCTCGAAGGGTGAATACCCAGTACTCACCTTGTAAGTCGTTCGATAGGCGAATAAAGCAGCTGGAAGTACGTCGTCCCAATCGGCTAAAGAATTTAGGCAAAGTCGATGCACGATCCCGCACATTGTGCGATTTGAGCTCTCAGCTAGACCATTGGCACGTGGGTAATAGGGAGATGAAAATTTGTGAACTATTTGAAGCAGGTGAACTAGTGCAGCAATGGTGTCATTTAGGAAGTGAGACCCTCTATCACTTATCAATTCAATACGACAACCAAACCGAGAGATGATCTGGTCATATAGAAATGTGGCTACTACCTAGGCTGTACAGTTCTTGACTGCCTTGGCTTCGACCCATTTGGTTCCATAGTCGGTGGCAAGCAGAGCATACTTGTTCCCTCGGCGTGTGGCAGGAGAGATGGGTCCAATGAAATCCAATCCCCAGCGATAGAAGGGAGGCACCGGAGTGAATGGTTTGAGAGGGAGGTACTCACGCCTTGTAGGCTTGGGGCGCGCTCATTGACATGAATCACATCTGGTCACATGAACATGGCAGTCGCGGAAGAGCTTGGGCCACCAGAACCCTGCTCGCATGATCTTCCGAGCAGTAGCATCTGAGGCCATATGCCCTCACCTATGCCAGCATGTGCCTCTTTAAGAATGGATTGTGTCTTGTGCGGAAGCACACACCGTCTCAAGATCTGATCCTTCCCGAGCTTGTACAATTGACCTGCAATCAACTTAAAAGAAGCAGCTTGAAGGATCCGTTTGCGTTTCTCTGTTGGAGTTAATCCTGGAGGAAAGCCACCTGTAGACAAGAGGTGTACTATGTTGGCATACCATGGTGGGAAGCAGTCCACCGCAAATAGGCATTCATCAGGTAGTGCCGTTATTCCGAACAAGCCCGCATCGGGTAAGTCATCGGTGATACCACTGGCTCGTTCCCCGGAATGTAACCTGGACAAGTGGTCTGCAGGTTGATGCAGTCTCCCAGCCCTCACCACAATGTCGAATTCAAATTCTTGAAAAAGAAGAATCCATCTGCTTATCCGGCCACCATGAGTAGACTTATTCAATAAATACTTAAGAGCTTGATGATTAGTGATGATCACAAACTTGTTGCCCAAGAGGTAGTGACGATACTTGGTCATGGCATAAACCATGCCGAGACCCTCCCTTTCTGTGGTACTGTAATTGCGTTCTGCTCCATTGAGTTGTCAACTCGCGAAGTAGATCGGCAAATCAATCTTGGTATCCTGGTTAGGTTGAGCCAGTATAGCACCTACTGCCCACCCACTAGCATCCACATGGACATGAAAAATTACATCCCAATCGGGCTGCCTAAGGATGGGGGCCTTCACGAGGCGATGCTTCAGATCATCAAAGGCTAGTTGTTGTGGGGTGGCCCAAACAAACGATCGGTCTTGATGTAGGAGTTCTGTCAAGGCAATAGCAATGTCGGCATAGAAACGTATGAACCTTCGGTAATATCCTACATGCCCTAAGAAGGACTTCACCTCTTTGGGTGTACGAGGGATGGGCAATGAGATGATCACCTCTACCTTTGCGGGATCCGTGGTCATGCCCTCAGCAGAAACAATATGACCAAGGAGAACACCTCGGAGTGCGAGAAAGAAACATTTGTCAGGGTTCAAACACAAGTGCACTTCTCTGCACTTATCAAAGACCCATCTCAACTTATGTAGATGATCATTTTGTATGGCCGGATCAAGATGGGAGGCTGATTTACCATTAAAAACAGAGAAGTCATCTAGAAATACCTCAAGAAACTTGCCGATATTCTCTTGAAAGAGTTTGGTTACGAGTCGTTGAAAGGTTGCCGGGGCATTAGCTATGCTCCATGAAATCAGCAGGCACCCCCTTCAAATCCTTGTAGGACCAAGCAAAGACATCCACAAATTCTTTAAAAAGGTCGGTGATTGCAGCTAGAAGATAGTCATGTTCCCAGACCCAAGTGGCTAACTTCAAATGCCTGGGTTGGTCCTCACTTCCAATGTTGAGATACCGCCAGTTCCGTGCCTCATCAACAAGGGCAATGCATTGGGATGTTGAGGTACTTGGTTCACCCATTCTCAATCCTGTATGTGCTGGAGTATCTTCAAGGGGAAAGTCCCCCTCCACTTCTCTCAACCAAGATGAGGGGTAAGTAACTGGGGGGTTCTCAGGCATTGACTGAGATGTAGAATCAGTAGATGTTGCAGATGTTGTGTGCCTTCGATGCCTCGGTGACTGTTTCAGCATGCCCCGGTAAGGTAAGCCTTCCACCTCATAAGTGGTTTCCCGAAGGTCTTGAATTGAGGGGTGGTCAGCTTCTGATAAGAAAAGGTCAAGCAAAGTGAGATCGGCCATGTCCTCATCTCTGTATCCTGTATGCACCCTGGGTCCGCCCAAGACCTCAAGCTGTTGGTGGTGATTCTCCTCAAGTTCAGCAATGTCTATGTCACTTTCTTCTAAATCACTATCATCATTAGTCTCGTCTTCATTAGTGTTCCTGTCTTCTCTATGACCATCATTGCACTCAGCAGTACCATGGTTGTACACCGTAGTACCATGGTTGTGCACCGTAATACCATGATTGTACTCTGGAGTACCATTGGTGGGTTGTGCACTACTAGCCTCGTCCCTAGTAGATCCTTCATTGTATCCTATAGTATTGTCAGCATCATTTTGACCAATGTCCTCCATGTCGGCCACTGGACGAGATCCTCAATGTTTATTGCAATACCATCATTGTCCTCAGTACGATCTGTGGTGTCCACTGTAATACCCCTAGTGACCATTCTCTTATACATGTGTGGACTATTGCAAAGTCCAAAGGGCATCCTTTCGTAAACTAGTTCAGCTAGACCCTGTCGTTGTTCTGGGTGGATTTCTGATACTGTAAGTAGGTGTTCTTCTTTATCTTCTTGTTGGCATAGTTCCACCATGTGGACCGCTAAGGAGCCCAGGGCTCCCATCCAATCCAAAATGACAGCCTCCTCGTCTTCTTGATCAGCCCGATCCAACAAGTAGGTCAAACTTTCAAATCCTTCTAGGGTTGTCTCCTCATCGATATCTTGGTCACCACCCCTAGGCCAGTCCCCACAAGCCCAATGCTCCTCTTCGACTCCGGCTTGTTCTTCAAAATCCTCCTCTCCTAGTTCTATTGGTATGTGCCTTGCCTGCCCTGTGACCATATCTATTTCGAGGGATGTCGATCCCAGGGGCAATCGAATTTCATCAGTTGACCAATCCTGAATGGCTTTTGAAGACCGCAACCATGGCCTACCAAGAAGTAGAGGGTAAGTTTGTTCATTTTCGGTCATATCAAGGACAACAAAATTAGAGAGAAAAGTTACTCCGCCAATCTTCATGTGAACACCTTTGACTGCACCCATTGGTTTTACTCTGCGTTGATCAGCCATGCGTACCTGAAAGTGAACATCACTTGTCAACTTCAATCCTAGTTTTTGGAGTGTACCTTTCGGCATAATGTTCACAGCCGCCCCACCATCGAGGAAGACGTCCTTCAGCTCCACTCCATGGATCTCCACGGTGAGCTTGGGACTTTGTTCACAAGTGAGGGCAGCGTAGGCAGAGAAGTGGTCCGGTGTAGACCCATGCTGAGCCGGTAATGTCTCTGGTGTTGGCCCACTCGGAGTAGATCCCTTGTGTCGACCTCCTGGGAGGCGATTCAGAAATGTAATAGTCTGATGCTTGATTTGGAGGGACAATAGACAGAGTTGTCGTAGAGTGAGGTTGGGTTTGAAACTCATAAGATCTTCAAACAAGGAGTAGTGGTGGACACTAGCATTAGCCTTCTGCAACTTCATCCTCCTAGCCTCTGGCCGAGGGTCGAAGCTTACACGAGGATGTGGATGTAGGTCTGAACTGTGAGTCATTGTCTCCAGTGGTTTCTCTTCCATTACTCCTTTCCCTTTTTCCTGGGCAGGACTAGGTCTTGTCCCCATAGCCTCTTCTCTGTTGAGTGCTGTTGGGGACAAAGTGGGAGGACCTACTCGTGCCTCCTTATCCCGATACTGTCCGAGGGTTGTCACTTCTATTGCAAACCTCACAGTTTTGGACTTGCGGGACGGAAGCTGAGGTGTGCTACCTTCATCTTCAGAACTTGTTTGAAGATCTCTCGTGACACCCTTTACTACCTCCTGATACCTCAAAGGCATAGATTGATCACCCGAGGATGAGGCACTCCCAGAGTTAGTGGTTGACCTTAATGGCTGTGGGCCCTTCGAGTTTGTTTCTGAATCACTATCAGAAGCCATCATGGGTGGTCTATTCCTGGGCGTACTGTGTACCTTGGAGGAGGAGAATGACCTCGGTGGGGGAACACTTGTCGAACTCATTGGTGCTGAGGTCTCTGGTGCTGACTCTGAGTCACCCTTACATTTGTCACCTTTTGTATGTGACCGTGTCACAGCGCCCAACACTGCGCCAATCAAATGGGGATTGTTGCCCTCCCCCGCCACTACTACATCAACCATATTCACTTGGGATGCGGGTTCCACTCTTCTATTGGGACAATCTCTGGTGTAGTGGTCATTTGTGTTGCACTGTGTACAAGAGGGTCCCCCGAACGGCTGTGTACAATCATCTTGGTAGTGGCTGTACTCGCCACATCTGTAACACATGATGGGTCTTCTAAAGTTTGTACCTCTGCCTGCACCTCCGCATCCACCTCTGAAACCACCCCGTCGACCGCGTTGATAAGAGGGTCCATAGCCACCTCCTGACATAGGTGGTTGGTACGGGGCATAGTATGGCTGAGGATAGAAATAAGGGGAACCAATTGAATTGGGGGCAGGAGCTTGGAGCAAAGGGGGAGTCGGAAGCAATGGAGGTGGCATGACAGGAGGAGGAGGTGGCTCAGATGCTCGTGCAAGAGGGGGAGCAGGAGATACTTCTGTTGGACCAGAAGTTATGGGTACCGTTCTGTTGACTGCAGCAACCAGAGGTTCCCCCGAGGTATACTCTGGAAGAAGCTTCCTTAATCCTTTGAGGTACCTACACTCAGAGGCATCATGTCCATGGATCTCACAAAATGTACAAAATGAGGTAGAAGTAGGTACCTTTCGCTTGGAGGGGCACTCCCAGTAACCATGGTTAGAACCCTTGCATTCGGTGCACCAAAGGCCACTTCGAATTTGGGCCTCAAAGGACGATTGGCCATCCACCTTTATTCTATCTTTTAGGCCTTCTTTGATTTCTTCTAACTCCTTCTTGAGTTGCTGCCATGCGGATGATCCCTCCTCTCTTGGGAGTTGGGTGGTCGTATTCGTTGATGAGGCAAAGCTTAGCTGTGACCGTTCCATCTTGACAGCTTCTTTTAGGAAGTCTTGAAGTGAGGCATGTTCAGGGAGTTTATCCACCAACCTTATAGCAATGGAAGGAGGTAATGCTTTTAAAAACCATCCCTTCATGATAGCATCATTAGGTGGCACAGACATCTTTGCCGCCAAGACCCTCATCCTTGTGTACATCTCAGAGATGCTTTCTCCAGGCTTCATGGTGTCAGTGGATAACTCTTGGACAATCATGTGTTCGAATTTTTCCAACTTGAAAGTACGTAAGAATTCCTCCCTTAGGTCTGTCCACGTCTGGAAGTGGTCCGGAGGAAATTGGCTGTACCATACATCCGCGGCATCCTCCAATGATGAAGGAAAGATGTGAAGGAACGCATGCTCATTCTCCACACCTTTAGCTTTACATGCTGTGAGGAACTTCCTCACATGAGCTTCCGCATCCTCATGGAGGTGGCCTTTGAACTTTTGAGTCTTCACGTGGACCTTGTTGAGTAGCTCAAGAAGTCTAGCTCTGTCTGGGGGACTGAGAACGGCCATCCCCACCCAAGAGGTTGGAGAAGATGCAAGAGTTGGAGGGAGTCCCGATGGGGCTGTAATGAGTGTTGGTGTTCCCAAGGAGGAGACCACCCCGACAACTCCTCCTGTGGAGGACCACAATGGGGAAGTCACTACTGATGTAGTCATAGAGGGAGTGTACCCAGATGGTAGCGCGTAAGTGGGGGGTCTCGGTGTTGCAGAGGGAAAGGGTGAGAACATGGAAGATGTGGGGGTGAAAGAGGATGGGAGAGCATTTGGGAAAGAGAGGGACGGAGCTGAAGTCATGGATGAGTAGGCAGAAGGGAAGGAAGGAGGTGGTGGAAAAGGCAACACCGGTGTGGATGGAAAGGGAGATGAAACCATCGTGGCAGGTGAAGGCATGGCCGGAGCAAAAGTACCCCCCAATGGAATAGATGTAGAAGAAGGATTAGCTAGGAGCCCGGAGCTATGCATAACAGATGAGGTAGCAGCTTGTCCACAAGAGGTTGAGGCGGGAGCAGATGGAGTCACCACTCCAGTAGAAGAGGTGGTTGATGAAGACATCGTTGCAGGAAGAGGAGAGGGGCTTCCTTGACCTTGATGAGTCCCTGAGGAGCCCTCGTCCTTAGTACCCTCTTCTTTCACCTGTTCTCCGCTTTGCACTTCTTCTCCGGAGTCCGGATCTGACCACCAGGGTTCCTGTTGATCCAAGTCAATGAGAGTGTCGATGAAGTTACTTGCTCTGGCTACTGCTCCAGTGGGCTCACTTTGTGCTCGAGTTGAGGGCTTCGCAAACTTACGTCGCACGTAATGCTGCTTGTACCTAGTTTGGTCTGCCGAAAGTCTTTTCTCCACTCTCCTCAAGTACCTCCTAGTTCTCTCACTAGCTCCTTCAAAGGTTTCAGAACTACTCGGCATAAGACCTCTCTCTAGGACCCTAGATCACCACTTCACTCGTGCTACTCAATACCAGCAGAGTCCCACCGTGATCGCCATAAACTGTTTGAGGGGAGGGGTTCCTATCCTTCCGGAGGTGTTACCGGAGGCCAAAGGCCACTGGCGTGAGAAGCATGAGTTTTGCAATGCTCTAATGCAATGGATCGTGCAGAGCGCACCGTGTAGTAGTGTGCGAGTGTCGTATGCTATACTGCAGTGAATGACGACGTACGAGTGCGTACGAGTGCACTATGCTAAATGACAATCACCGGTGAACTCCACAACATAAGCAAAAATAAGAAAATCCTACACTGGTGAACAATCCCCATATCGGGAAGAGACAAGAGATGAGAAAGTGACCGAGTTGGCCAAAGTACATATCACTGGACGTGTCCCACCGTGATCGCCATAAACTGTTTGAGGGGAGGGGTTCCTATCCTTCCGGAGGTGTTACCGGAGGCCAAAGGCCACTGGCGTGAGAAGCATGAGTTTTGCAATGCTCTAATGCAATGGATCGTGCAGAGCGCACCGTGCAGTAGTGTGCGAGTGTCGTATGCTATACTGCAGTGAACGACGACGTACGAGTGCACTATGCTAAATGACAATCACCGATGAACTCCACAACATAAGCAAAAATAAGAAAATCCTACACTTGTGAACAATCCCCATATCGGGAAGAGACAAGAGATGAGAAAGTGACCGAGTTGGCCAAAGTACATATCACTGGACGTGTCCCCAGGTCACAAGTCGCAAGTCACAAGAATACACAAGTCGCAAATCACAAGAATACACAGGTCTATCCCCATAGTAGACAAAGGGTACACACAAGTCTCTCCACATTCTCTCCTTGGCGAGCTCGTAGCTCTAGCCTCTATCTCTCCTCACTCTCCTCTCTTTCACTGCCTTGCCGAATGCCCCCTTTTCTCTCTCCCTTCTCCTTCATCCTCATCCCCCGCCTTGGAGGGTCCCTTCTTCGCTGAGAATCCCCCCCTTTCTTCCCATTGGTCATCCTCTTATCGCCTTAGCTGTTGAGGATAGCCATTGCGCCGCTGGCTCTCTTGATGGCTTCGGCGACTTCCTGACTCCCTGACTCGCGAGCCTGATGGTATAAATTCTCCATGTGCAGGTGAGCTGGTTCACCGCATCTCTTGATGGCTTCGGCGACTTCCTGACTCCCTGACTCGCCAGCCTGATGGTGTAAATTCTCCATGTGCAGGTGAGCTGGTTCACTGCACCACTGCACCACTGTATCACTGAACCACTGTGTAAATATAAATACTCCTGACTGCTCCATGTGCTAAGCTCACTCTCCAGGTGTGCAGCTCTTGGTGAGATCACTTTGGACACGGTACTCCTGGTTGACCTGTGTCGACCTGTGGTTGACATGTGTCGACCTGTGGTTGACATGTGTCGACCTGTGGTTGACAGCCTCGGACAGTACTCCTGGATGAACCCGTGTGATCGCGTGGCTAACTTGTGTTGACACATGGTCAACATGTAGTCAACAGATGTCGTCATGTGGTCAACACCTGTCGACAGGTGGTCGTGTGATAAGGTAACAGCCTCCCATCTGGATCATGCACAACAACACCTCCTGAGTCTTTATTCAAGCTCTTCTTAAAAGACCCATCAAAAAACAGGGTATATGCATTATCTAATGGCTGCTCTTCCTCCTTTGCAGTATGCTCCTCAACTTCCTTCACCGGAATCGGTCTTTCTTTGTAAGTAAGCAAATCAGCCAGCATAGCCCTGGTAGAGTCTTCAACAAGAAAAGTAAATGAAAACTCCTGAAGTTCAGTAATCCACTTAATCATGCTTCTTGAGAGGTGGGTGCTATTCAACAAATGAGAAAGTAAAGAGGAAGTAGTAAGAACCACAAAAGTTTGAGACAACAGATAGGAACGAAACCTTCTACAAGCATAAACCAAGCTGGCCAGAATCAATTGAGCTGCTGTGAATTCTCTTTCAGCCTCACTTTTTACCCAGCTTGCATAATAAACTGGCCTCATATACCTTGAGCCCTCTCCTTGCTGTAAAAGTATAGCCCCAATAGCATCGGGACCCACCAAAGGATTCACATAAAAAGTTTTTTGGAAGTCTGGTATCTTCACACTTGAAATATGACCAAGCATCTCCTTCACTGCTTCAAATACTTCTTCATATTCACTTGTCCATTTCAGTGGCTCATGCTTCACCACCTGTTGAAGAGGATACAACACCTGAGATAACATATGAACAAAACGAGACGAGTATTTTACCTTTTGCAAAAATGTGTGTAACTGTTTAGTGTTTGCGGGAGCATCAAGCATAATTGACGCCTTGATTTTACTTGGGTCAGGTTCAATCCCCTGCTCAGAAACTAATATGACCCAACACTTTCATTCTTGTCCTCGCCAAATAACACTTATCTGGATTGAGCTGCCCTCCACTATCATCCAGCTCTTGAAGTACTTGGTCCAGCTTTTCACAATGCTCTCTACGCTTACTGTACACACATATATCATCAATAAAAACTTTACAAAATTTATATAGGAACGGTGCCAACACCGCATCTGAATTTTCTTGATAATGAGAGGGAGCATTTGAAAGGCCAAAACACATCCTTCTATATCTAAAACAGCCCCATGGAGTGATAAATGGTCTTCTCCTGATCCTCCAGTGCAATACCAATCTGAAAATAGCCCGAGTAGCCATCACATAAACTATACATCTCATGCCCAGCCACTCTATCAAGTATATCATCTAAATAAGGTAAGGGATAATGATTCCTCTTCGTAACTGCATTCAAGGGCTTGAAGTCCACACACACCCTCCACTTGCCATTCTTTTTGGGTACTATCACCACAGGACTGGCCCAATCAGAGAACTCTACAGGATACATGATATCAGCCCTCAACAACTTAATTATTTCCAACCTCAGGACTTCTGTTTGCTCAGGACTAAGTCTTCTCATCTTTTGAAATATCGGCCTTGCATTCTCCTTAAGCTGAATCCTTAATGGCTTACCTTTGAATCCTCTTATCTGTTCATATGAAGTAATGAACAAATTTGGATATTTGCTGAGCATAGCACAATACTCCCTTTTCTCCTCTACAATGAGATCGGGGTTTAAAGTCTGCTCCACCTTTTCTTGCATTGATTCTTGAGAATTGTTGGGCTGCATGAACTTCCCCATTACTTCACCTCTGTCCTCCCCCTCTTCACTGCTTTCAGGTATCTCATTATGTTCTATTTGCAGATTTTCTACTCCACCAATAAAAGCCACATCAACATCATCACTTCCTGATGTAAAGCTGCTTTCTTCTTCACTGCTGGAATCACTTTCACTGCTCTGTTTCTTCCCTTTTTCTGGATCAGAAATTTCTGCCCTACTAACCATATCAAATCAAATTCTCTTTCTTGAAAGAGCATGAACAGTAATCACCTCATTTTTCCAATCTTGAATTGCCCCCACCCTGCATAACCAAGGTCTCCCAAGAATCAGAGGATAAGCCCCTAAACCAGCTGGCATCACATGGAAATCCATCTTGCAATGCACCTTAAAAGCTTCCACATCCAATTCAGCCACAATCCCCAAAGTCTTGACTTTTGCATGGTTAGCCATCCGAATCCGAAACCTTGAAGGAGAAGAGATCTTCAATCCTAATTTCTCAGCACTTGCCTGAGTCATCACACATATTTGGGCTCCCCCATCAATATATGCCTCACCAAGTTCCTTCCCTTTATGCCAGGCCTCCACTAAGGGCAAAATATATGAAAGCTCAGACATAGACATCAACTTCACTGTCTTCTTTCGGGCAGCCCTATTGCCAGGATTCACTGCTCGCCTCCATTCCTTCTTCAATTTGGGACACTTGCTGATCATTTGCCCAAAAGTAATATCAGACTTCCTCCTGGAGAGATCTCCCACAAGATCATATTCTCCTTGTTCTCTTCCAATAGGATAATCAAACACCTTGTATTTTCTTCTGGGATTCTTAGCTCTTCTGCTCTTCTTCCTTTGATAGTTGACCACCTCTTCAGCATGCTCTTCCTGCCTTGCACTCGGACTGGCTTCTTCTTCACGGACTCTTTTCCCTGTAGGCATAACATCTGCATCCTCTTCCTCTATTCCAAGTAAACTCACAAGCTTTCCTTTGCCCTTTTCTTCAGCAGTGAATTTACCATTACCACTCGATTGACCTGCTTCCTTCACCTCTACATTATGATCATCACTCCTATTATTCAGCCCAGTGGATAAATATCTCCCCCCTCTCGAGGTGGGTTAACACATTGTGAACTATGATGACCCATAACTCCACACTTAAAACATTGCACATTGGGAGCATAAACCCCTCGTCCTCTTCCCGCTTGCCACGGAGCTGAACCACCATGTAAAGGCAATCCACCTATATCCCTCCCTGCTGGAGCCCTACCTTTTCCCCTACCACTCATTAGATTCAGAGAAAGATTCTTCATAAGTTCTGACATTTCATGAATCTCTTCCTTCATGGATTCTTCCTTTTTAGGTTCTGACTTAAATGGCTTATCCGGCAAAGGAAATGTAGCAGTAGGATTAGCCTGCACCATAGGAAGCTTACTACTAAGCTGTATCAATCTCTTTTGTTTCCTTTCCTTTTCCATGGCTACTCTCAGAGCATCCTCAAAAGTGGGCAATTCCTTACATTCCACCTTAATTCAAATTTCAGACTTCAGTCCAGTTATGAACCTATCCTTCTTTATCACTCGAGGAGGCACCTCTGGCAGCAAAGCAGTCTGCCATCTATTCCACAAGATAGTAAACCTTCCAGATTCATCCAGTTCTGCTGCAAAGCACACAACTCTCTCCACAACCCATCAGCATCACGCGCACATGCGAACTGTGCCAAAAAGGCAGCCCTCACCTCAGTATAACTCGAATTTCTATGAACCCTTTGCTCATCTTGGCAACCAGCTTGGAACTCTTGCAACCAATTTCGAGCCTCTCCCATCAAGCAAAAGGAAAGAAACTGCAAAAACACTTCACGAGCATTTCTGTCTTTAATTAAAGCAATAAACTCCATACTCTCAATGAACCTCTCAGGATCTTCATTGAGCAACCCATAAAATCTGAGAAATTCATGAGCCATCTTGTACACAGGAAAAAAACTCAACCAATCACCACAAAACAAATAACTCTATTCCTCAGTAGTACTCTGACTTGCAGCTAACTCAGATCTCTATTTCTTCAGGGCAATCTTCTTGAGAACTTTCTTAATTATTGCTTGGAGACGAATCACTCGAAGGTTGTGATCAATGCAATTCTGCCTTCTATGCCCACACCCACTACATAACTCACAATGTATCACCCGCATGTGAGGCATTGTCTTCATAGCTCATCAAATTACACCCAAGATTCAGAAGAGAATCTTCAACCAACCCACGAAAAGTAGATTAAATCTCACCCAACCCTTCCAGGCTGTCTTGTTTCGAGTGCACACTATCTCAATCCAAGAACCACAGTGTTTTTGTGTCTCCAGCAGGATCACCAAAAAAGATGATAAAAGAAAAGGGGGAAAACCGAACAGTCCCTAAGCAATCTAGAATAGCTCAATGACCTTGCCCACTCCTCCCAAACCAAAGGAAATGCTCCCTCACTAACAAGACTTTAGATATTTTATCCAAGAGTGAATCATTTAAAGGGAAAAAAAGTGACAGGTTTCCAAATAAAAGACACTTGATTTATTCAAGAGAGGTTCTCTTCATTACAAGATTGAAACACTCCAAAGAACACTTCATGTACTTTAGGACGTAACTCAAGGAATAAATATATCACATCACTTCCGAAGTACAACTTGGAATGAATGAACTGAGGCCGGGAACCAAGTAGATCAGAACACCAAGTGACGCTCTCAAGACTAGAGCGCTTACAACACTTCAGAGCAAGGTATCCGGGCACCACTACCACAAGACTCCCTCACAACAATAATCACAAGACAACACAGATCTTGTTGTTAATTCAAGAAAACAATCCCGAGAATAGAGAGCACTCAATCCACCAATGAATCCCACTCCTACGATCAAAATTCCCAAAACGTCACTTCAGAAAAAAACAGTGAATCCTTTGCAGATTTGAAGGTACTCCAGCCTGTCAACACCAAATGAGAACTCTAACCAGAGATAGGCTGAATCAAACTATTTGATTCTGGAAACTCAGCAGCTTCACACCAACAAACGATCCTTCTCCTGATTGCCAGGAGTCTCGGAACAACAAGTAGATACATGATTCCAAGGCCCAAACGTCTTTTCAACGCAACATCAATTAGAAGCAATCAGCCTAGAAGAATCGAAACGCTTCCTCTGAGCAGCATCAATCACAACTGACTCTCATACAACTTGTTCGATCAACAGAAAGAAATGGGAATCAGCTCCTTTAGATTCTTATTCCTTCTTTCCTGATGAACTCTTCATGCCCTCTTTGCAGCAACAAATTGATGTAGACCAGCAAGCTACTTCATTCGTCACAAAAACCCACGTACATATCAAGAGATGAATACCTTCAGGAACGAAATGATGAACGATGGCTTCGCTTTCTTGCTGGTGTCCAAAGAATGAAGAAGAAAAGCCGCATCCTTTGATAAGAGATGTCGATCCAGCCCACAATTCCTCCTTGCAATCTTCCACAATCAGTAACATCATTGCATGGCTTCCAGCAACCACATTTAATTGCACATTTGGCCCCCTAGGCACCCTTTCTACACACACTTTTCACATGCAATTTTGCCATGTATGCAAACCCTCATGAACTAGCTAAAAGCCCCTTGACCTGGCAACAAAAAAATCCCAAAATCCCATCACATTACGGTGACCCAGAAAAAAATCCCACAATTATACATAATTTTGGACATGTGACCCCCAACACATGACCCTTGGATACCCTTGCTCTGATGTGATTGGTGTACCACTTGGAGATTCATCATCTCCCATTGGGGCCCTTGCAGAGTTTTATTAAACTTTAAAAAAATATCTACATCACATCATTTTTTTTTTTTTTTAAATGTCCTTGGAACAAAAAAGCCCCATCATCTGCTAGCTAAGTGTACCTATGTGCCTACCCCTTATTATGTACAGTGCACAAGAGCTTACTACATTTTTTGACCTATCAACGTCGATGACGATGCTACAGTAACTCCCTGGTTGTAGTCCTCTGGAACACTTCGATGTCGAAATCTTTTCCTGGCTTTTCATCCAGTGGCTTCTTCTCCACCAGGTCTGGTTCTGCTTCCTCACACCATCTTGGTACATAGGTCGATCTTTGGTAACACCTCCTGGCACCACTTCAATCACGTTCCTGCCTTTGAACTCGAGCAATCCAGCCATCACGATCTTCCGGTTGTCCCCCCCATAATGAGTGAACAACTTGGAGTCTTCCAGGCACCATGCTCTCAGGGTCTGTCTCAACCCGTCCTTCCTTTGGCATGGTCCGCAACAAAAGAACATCTCTAGATAACCTGGACCGCAAACTATAAACGCACCTGACTGAACCTAAGTCACCCTCCTTCTCGCAAGGGCACTGTCCAGTCATGGAAGTCGATTCCCAAGAGCTTGTGAATCAGGATCGTCCTTCAGCAAGGTCCCTGCCTTTAGGCTCTGATACTTGTGAGCCTCCTACTTGGGCTCGGATATCATGTTAGAAAAGACCTAATAGAGGGTACGCACAGCAGAAGACTGATAGTATTGCTCAAGAGCTCACACAATGTGGTGTGGGTGTGGAATCACTGTAGGATCGGATAGAAGAGAGAGAGTATAGGTAGCTAAGGGTCGCAGAAGAACACCCGTCAGGTCAAACTTAGATAAACCAAACACAAAAGAGTACAAGGTACAAGTACCTAGACCTAGGACTAAGTGTCCTAGGTGTCACATAGGACTAAGTGTCCTATGTGGCCTAACAGACACTAACACTATAAGTGTCTTTATTTATGCCTACAAGGCACATACCATGGCCTATAGGGCATCACTAGAACCACCAGAGAATGGCCTACAAACCCCCCTCCATGGGATGGGCTGAAGTACTCTGGAAACGTCTCAAAATTCCTGGTATTTTCTAGTCATGGTGGCACATGTTATCCAAAAGGATATAGCCACCTATGAATGTACAAGGGACGTCAGATCATGTAACAAAGGGAACCAAGTGTAAAGCCTGTCGAAAGACTTCGAACTTGGGACGAGGAAGTGCCTTTGTAAACATATCTGCTATGTTGTCCTCTGTGGGAAGATAGGACAACTCTATGTCTCCTGCTGACAACCACTCCTGAACATAATGATAGTGAACTTCAATATGCTTGGTACGCGCATGAAACACTGGGTTACGCGCAATGGCCAAAGCACTCTAGCTGTCAGTGTAGAAAATAGTGGAGGATGTCTGGCGAATACCAAGATCTGTAAGTAACTGTCGAATTCAAACACACTCTACTGTAGCGGTGAAAGCTGCCCTATACTTAGCCTCACAGCTAGATGTGGCAACTGTTGGTTGCTTCTTGCTGAGCCAAGAGATACATGAATTGCCAAGCAAAAAACAATTGCCAGTATGTGACACTCTGGTGTCGGAACATCCTGCCCAGTCACTATCCGTGTAAGCATGCATGGTAAGTGAACCCTGATCACCATAGAAGAGGGCTAAATCCTGAGTGCCTCTGAGATATCTGAAGAATCTCTTCACTGCTTGCCAATGCTGTGAACTGGGCATGTGCATGAATCTGCTGAGCTGAGATACTGCATACTGCAAGTCAGGTCTGGTGCGACATAAATAAATAAGGCATCCAACAGCCTGCTGATATAGAGTGATATCACATGGTGGGCTCAGCTGAGAATTTGAAGCCAGGGTGCACTGGAGTAGAGATTGGCTTGCAATCCTCAAACTAAAAACGATCAAGGAGCTGTCCAATATACTTGGACTGAGACATCATGATACCCCCCTCAAGACGAGCAAGCTGAATGCCCAAATAATAATGGAGCTGTCCCATGTTTGACATTTCAAAAACCTGCTGCAAATCAGCCTTGAAAGCTGGAATTTGCTGAGTATCTGGGCCTGTGATGAGCATATCATCCACATATAATATCAGCACCAAAAAATCAGATCCACGTCCACGGACATAAAGAGTGGGCTTTGTGGGACTATTCTGAAAACCAAGGGATAGTAAGTGTGCATGAATTTTGGCATACCATGCCCTAGGTGCCTGCTTCAAACCATAAAGGGCTTTTCTAAGCCGGCATACCTTATTTTCAGAATTAACAACCTCAAAGCCAGGAGGTTGTGTGACATAGACTTCTTCCTATAGATCCCCATGAAGAAAAGCAGTCTTGATATCAAGCTGGTGCACTTGCCAATGATGATGGGCTGCAATTGCAATGACACATCTAATGGTAGTAATCCTGGATGTGGGAGCAAATGTCTCCTCAAAGTCAATGCCTTGTTGTTGGGCATACCCTTTTGCAACAAGACGGGCTTTGTATCAATCTATGCTGCCATCAGATTTTCTTTTTAATTTATAGACCCACTGAGTTCCAATGGCATGCTTGCCGGGAGGTAGCTCTACTAATTCCCATGTGTCATTTTTAGCAATGGAATGTAACTCAGCTCTCATTGCATCCATCTACTCTTTGCTATCAAAAGCATCTTTATGGCAGAGAGGCTCTTCATTACAAGCGGTAGCAAGAAGTGCAAACTCAAGAAAGTGACCATGCTATCTATTCCCTAATCTTGTCCGGGCAGCAAAAGGTTGATCTTGTTTGCTGTCCCTCAATGTATCAAGAAGCCATCTGCGAACTTGTCTTTGCTATCTATTGACAGCTCTTTCTTCAATGACTGCATCATGAATAATGGGATCATTTTGTCCTAGAAGAGAAACCTGCAAATCAGCATGAGGTAGTGGCTGATTATTGCTTGGTGGAGGGCCTGCAGGAGGCTCATGTTGCTGGTCAAAGTCCTCTTCTGATGATGGCAGAGGTAACCAAGATTCAAAGGCATAAAAAATGTCAACATCTGGCTTAGCTTTGCAGTCCACAAGAGGAGAAGCTGAATGTTCAGCAAAGATTACATCTCTACTGACAATAATCTTCCCACTATTTGGTTGGTATAACTGATACCCTCTGCTCTCCTGGCTGTAACTAATAAAAATACATTCGATTGCCTTGTCATCAAGCTTATGTCTCAGCTGAGATGGTACATGAACATATGCAAGAGACCCAAAAACTCTCATGTGTGAAAGTGAAGGCTTCCTGCCTTTCAATGCTTCATAGGGTGTAACAGTCTGTAATGCCCGTGTAGGTGATCTATTCAGCACATAGTTGGCACACATTACTGCATCAAGCCAAAATTTGTTGGGCAAAGACTTGGCCTTAAGCATGCATCTGGCCATCTCCATTGTGGACCTGTTTTCCTTTTCAGAAACAGGATTCTGCTGAGGAGTGTAAGGAGTAGTGCATGAGTGAATAATGCCCCGTGAAGACAGAAATGCATTAAACTCCTTTGACATATACTCTCCCCCCCCTATCTGTGTTGAGGGTGACAAGCTTGCTTCCTGATTCATTCTCAACCATATTCAGCCACCTCTAAAAGCATAAGAAAACTTCAGATTTGGCTTTTAAAGGATATATCCAGCAATATCTTGTATTATCATCAATGAGAGTCATGAAATATTTGTACCCCCCAATGGCATTTGTCCTCATTGGGCCACAGACATCACTGTGCACTAGCTGCAATTTCCTTTGTGAGAGTTTTGGACAATTCTTTTGAAAAGGAAATCGATGCATCTTACCCAAAAGACAACCCTCACACACATGTTTGGAAACTGTGTGAGTCTGAGGTACATCATTTGCCATCTGTTGTGAATGTAGCTTTGCAAGAGCTCTATAATTGAGATGGCACATTCTCTCATGCCAAAGATGAGTTTCAGCAAGCTGTGAATCTGAAATAGCCAATGCTTCAATAGAAAGTGCAGCTGAGTGATGATCAAGGTGATAAAGCCCCTTTTGCAAAGTGCCAGTGAGAACTATGGCATTGTCATCACGAAGATCATAAACTAGGCATCTGTAGCCATTAAAAATCACTCTGAAGCCTGAAGTAAATTGAAATTAGGTTGACTTCAATTCCAGGCACAAAAAGAACATTTGTCAGAGTGACAGGATGGCTTGAAATGGATGTGAGCTGCACATCTCCAACTCCTTTTACAGCATATGAAGCATTATTAGCACATGTAACAGTCTCCCCTTAAGGTGCATCAGCTAAAGAATGAAACAACTGTCTGCAAGATGTGAGATGCTTGGAAGCACCACTATCAAAGTACCAGGACTGAGCATCATTAGCAGTAAAGAATGCATCAGCTTTGGAGGGATCAAATGAGCAATGGACAGCCCATGCCCAATCATCCTGAAGAGCATGTGCATGTAAAGCATCTTCTGGCTCATGGGATTCAATAGCATGAGAGGCATTAACTGTCAATCTTGCTTTCTTTTTCTCCGAAGCAATGTGCTTCCTGCATTCTGAAATGTCATGTCCAGGCTTGCGATAATAGTTGCATCTTTTCTTCTTTGCCTTATCTGCAGTATTTTTAGATGCATGGGAGGAATTGCAGCTGCTATGTGCAGATTTTGGCTTGCCCATAGGCTTGGAAGCCTTGCCTCTTCCTGTCTACTGTGAAGCAAATGCATGATCAGGAATAATGGCTTGTCTATTAGCTCTACTTTGCTCTTCTGGCAAAAGCAAAGTAACTAGCTGATCAAAAGAATAGCTGGCCACTAATCGAAGGGTTGTAGCAAACCCTTGATATGTATCTGGCAGTCCATTCAATGTGGTACTAACAAGCTGTGAATTTGGCACCACCTCATCAATGTTGGCAAGCTGTTCCATGAGGTCCTTGACCTTTGTCAGGTATGCATCCATTGACTCACCTTCATTCATACTGACTTCCTGTAATTGCCTTCTCAAATATGCAACATGAGCTTCATTGCGAATGTGATAAAGAGAAGCCAATTTATCCCAAGCATTCTTTGCTGTCCTGCAAGACCGGATGTGTGGAATAATGATTCTCTTGCATGAATGTGCATTTGCATCTCTTGCATCCCATCTTGACTGTTCTTGAGTTGGAAGAGCAGTAGCAAGAGTGCTAGAGGAAGAGGCATCAGGAGGAGTACCCCCTGCAGAAGGACCAGCAGTAGAGGCAACCACTGTAGCATTGGCTGGCCTCAGATCAGCCCCAGAAACAATATTCCACAAATGCTTTGCAACAAGAATATGTTTCATGAGATAAGACCACATCGGATAGTTGGTGCCATCCAACTTATCATCTTCACGAAGAACTCCAAATAAATCTTGATTGTTCCTAGCCATAGCAAATGTGATACCTTGAAAAAGACCTGAAAACCCAAAAGCCTAAAGGCTATCACTGCAAAAGCTGGCTGTCCAAAAAAGACAGCAAATATCTGCAAATTTCTGACCCAAATCAAAAGGCAAATGCAGATCTAACCCAAATGTGACTGTGACAGGCAAGAGGGCAAATGCAGAAAAGCCCAAATTTTGCTGAAATTTTTGCAAATGTGACCCAATGAAGGATAATCTGACTCAATGTCCTGCAAAAGTGACTCAATGTCTGATAATCTGACCCAATGTATAGTCTCAAGGCTTTAAACTGAAAAAGTATGATTTATTGTCCCAAACACCAGCTTAAATTTAGCTCCCAACACAAAAGCCCCAAATTTTGTTGACCTGAGTGATGACGTGGCACAATGTGACAGTCCTGAACCTGAAATTAACTGAAAACTTCAATTTTTGGAAAGATTTCAGTTGTCAACCTTGTCCAAAATATTGTATTGACAGGTTGAAGGTCCAGATGTCAAAAACCCTAAATTTTCCTATTGGAAATTAGGGTTTGACAGTCAAATACTGTCTAAAAACAGTAAAAGATTGCAAATATTGATTGTGTATTAGCTTCTGGTCCCCTGAGCATAAACCTGAGACTGAAAAGACCTCAGTAGATAGAGTATAACGGGCCACGAAGCTAATGCAGCAGATTGAAGTGCAAAAACGACTAGAGCGTAACTGGAACTGCCCTTAGGCACCTCGAAATAAGTGCGTAACTGCAGGTGTCTTGTGTGGGGATTTGAACACATCGCGATAGCAGAACGACTCCTGCAGACGACTGTGAAGAGGTCACTGAAGGTTCACGGAAGCTGGGCACCTGGATCCACTGAAGCGTCACTTGAACTAGGCGTCTACTGAAGGGAAGTACAAAAGTGACGACTGATCGCCACAGTAGTGTGTAGAACCTCGAAAATGCTGCAGCTGGAGCCTACGAGGAGTCGCCTCAGTCTTTGAATAGCAAAGAGACGCTTGGTGGCGACGAAAGAGCTCAAGAAGCCTTGGAGGAAACGTACGGTGATCCGTACATATCTGTACGGAGGTCCGTACAATTGTACGGACAGTACAAAAAAAGAGGCTCAGGAAGCAGATCTCGCTCTGATACCACTGTAGGATCGGATAGAAGAGAGAGAGTGCAGGTAGCTAAGGGTCGCAGAAGAACACCCGTCACATCAAACTTAGATAAACCAAACACAAAAGAGTACAAGGTACAAGTACCTAGACCTAGGACTAAGTGTCCTAGTTGTCACATAGGACTAAGTGTCCTATGTGGCCTAAAAGAAACTAACACTATAAGTGTCTTTATTTATGCCTACAAGGCACATACCATGGCCTATAGGGCATCACTAGAACCACCAGAGGATGGCCTACAATCACAAACTTCTTAAACTTATGTGCATAGATGTGCAAGTCAGTAAATAGACAATGCTCAGAGACATATATAGAAGCAACACTTTATATTTCCGTCCGTCCACAAAGTAGGACAGGATACAATACCAAAAGGTTCTCCTACTAGATGTCAAGCACTTCTAGATCTCTAAGCCCATGTGCTCCACCTCAAGCATATGTAGACTCTCTGTCTAGAGTGTTCTTCTCCACCTTACTGCCTGTGAATCAGCCTAGGTGGGCAGCACCTTGCTAGCTCAGTCTGCAGCTCTCTATAGGTCTTTTTCACCTCCTAGGAGTAGGTCCAAGAATGCCTTAACTGTTGCTCCTGTCTGCTGCAGGTTTGCTGCTCCAGAAGATGTGATCACAACATCTTGCTGCCCTAGAAGACAACCAAGGTCCAGCCTCTAGGGAACTCAGTCTGCAGCACACCTTCCACTCTCCTTCACCCCCAGTGTGAGGCCCAAGGAAGTGGCTTCTGGCTGCTCCTGCCTACTCCTTTTCTTGCTGAATGTTGGATGATGAGGCCCAGGGCCTCGCTTTTTATAGGCCCAAAGGCCCTGTCCAATGGCCGACCCAGCAGGGGGATGAACCAACCCCCTTTGGCCGACTTGGTTGGCTGGCCCAACCCTAACCAGCCGACCTGGTCGGCTTGGTTGGCTGGCTCAACCAGCCTATATAAGGGCCCTAGCCAGGCCCTTTTGGGCTGCTGCTAGGCCACCCTTTGTTGCTGCTGGAGACCTTATTGCAGGCTGTACACATGCCCACAGACCCCCGCCAATGAGCTGGGTTTTTTTTCTCTCATGCATGCATGATGTACTCCCGCATTAGAGCTTGCTCTTGCGGTTTTCATTCATACTTAATGAAGTAATATTTTTGACAAAAAAGAAAAGAAAAGAAGCAAGGATATAGTACATTTATCTAGATCTAGCTACTTGGAATAATCATAATTCATTGGTAACGGCTTTGAGAACACGGTATTACAAAGGTGATGATGATGTGGATCTATGGCAGAAGATTTTAAACAGAAAAGTGATATATTCCATTCAAAATGAATCATACAACAGGTGGGAGAGAAAGTACTCTATCCCTAGCCTCAACAATGTGGCAAAAAAGCCATGGTGGTGGTCTAAAATGCCACGACATCCCAAAAGGGGTCAAATGAAAAAATAATGAGCAGTCCCATGTCCTCATGAAGGATAGAAGTCTCCCACGAGCTGCCAAAGAGGTGCCTGTACACCGCTCCCACTGACTCCTGAGAGTGAAGATAATCTCCGCCCAAATGGAAGCGAGAGTGTCAGCCTCCGTGCATAAATGGCCCCCAAGGACAAAAGAACATCGCAAACACCATATCCGCCATAGAGTAATGCTGGAAATCACCTCCCAGGCTGACCCTGCAGGTGAAGTAGGCATGGAATCCTGAAGTAGAGGAGATTGAAGGATTATGTGGAGTACAAGACCGACATCACATTATGGGAGAAAGAAAAGAAAGAAAGTTTATTAAAGTCTTCGGAAGACCGATGATGGGTCTATGAGACTATGAAAATCCTGATACAACGAGCTGTGGTAGTGGAGCTACTAAACGAGCATCCATACCAATGCAAAATGCAAAATGCAAAAAATGCAAAAATGCAGAATGGCAGTACTAAGTCCTAAGTACAACATAGTCATGTGGATGGTCAACTATATATCAATCTCAGCATCATCATCAATATCATCATCATCCCCAGCAACAGCAAGATATCAGGATGGATGAGGCAGTGGAGGCATGAAGTCGGCAATAGAGTGCTGTCGGCCACTCAGAGGTGCGGTCTCGGCACATCTCCTGGTCGTAGCTCTACGTCTAATTAGGGCTACTGTGACCCTCGTCCGACTCTAAACAAGGAGGGGATGTCTCCAAGTGTGATCTGTGTGTCGACAGTCTGTCTGAGCTGTCGGGTCACGGGCTCCAGGTCACGGTCATGTCGAGGCCTCGTCTCGTTGGGGTCCATGTGATCTAGCTGAAAGAACTCCGTGATAGAGCTCTGAGAGGGATCAACTGAGGAAGAAATCTGCTCCTATCTCCGTGCTCGGAGTATCCTCTCGTGGTATCTAAGTGCCTCATGAATGAAACCTACTAAACACCGCTGGTCTAGGTAGGAGAGGAAACAGGCTAAAATCTCATAACTATCCCTAAAGAGGCAGTGGAAACGTCCTCGGATCTCATAGTACACAGGACACCTAAAGATGAAATGCTCCTCTGTCTCAACCTCCTGTATGTCACACAGTGTGCATATGCGCCGCTCCCTGTGTAGTCGCTCTGCTCTGCCGCTCTCGATGCGAAGTCTATGTGAAGAGACCCGGAACTATCCAAGAGAGATCCTCAGCGAGTGGGGTAGGTGAATCTGTGTGTATCCTGGTGGGTCAATGAAACCCTCTGCTGTGATATGTAAGAAGTGATCTTTGTAGAAGCTAAGCTTCGCTGGGAGTTCACTTGGTTCCAACTAGGTCCGAAAAGTGTGTAGCTGTAGTAGATCCTCACGGATAACTTGGTTGACCTCGTGTGATAAGAGGGGAGAGAGCGGAGTATCCATGCTATACTGGAAGGGAGGTAGTCTATCCATGTGGAGCCCCAGTCGCTCAAACCATCTCTCTATACGTGTATACCAGCACCTCTGATCTCCTCCTGCTGCAAGTGCCATAGAAGAGGATAGAGCTATCCATGGTAGCCTGCTATGCCCCAAGGTATAATCCCCATATTCCCTAACTCGGTACAGATATGTGATGACCTGAAATGCAGCATCTAGCTGTAAAGGGGGTGACCCAAACTCAGCCTGAATGATCTGGTGAGGAACGGATGACTTACCACGAATCATCCGTGATAACATAAGAACTTGTAGCTGCTCCACACGAGCCCACTCTGTATCCGACTAGTCTGGCCCCCAACAAGGGCTGCCATACATCCCTGCTAGGCGAGCTAAGGAGTCAAAAAGCAACCCCTTGGTGCGTGGATCCTGAAAGTGCGAGCAGAAGCACTGCCTCTCTAGATTGGCCAATGAGGCATACCCTCTACTCAAGCGTGCCTGCATCGCAGGTCTCATAGTGAAGCTCGGTCCGGAGAAGATAACCCCAAGATAAGTGTATGATGAAACTATCTCAACAGATGACCCCGCAAATGTGAACTGCTCTTGACGCATGATGGCTCGAGATGTATTGAAGATCATGACCTTGGTTTTACCCGGGTTGACCTTCAAATCATGAGACTCACAAAAGGACTGTAGTGCGTCTAGGTGTCTCTGAAGCCCCTCTGCTGAGGAAGACAAGAGAGCCACGTCATCTGCATAGAGCAAAATCTGGATCAGCGTGCCCACAAGAGAGCAACCTACACCCCCCTGTGTCTGCATCACTGTCTCAAGCTCGTCAATGTAGAGGCCAAACAAGGTAGGCGACAAAGGACACCCTTGTTTGACCCCGATGGTACTCATGATCTCGTCTGTCCACCTAGATCCTGCCCAAACTCTGCCAGAAACTCTCTCGTAAAGTGCCATGACAGCCCAAATGATCTCCTGGTCATAACCCAAGTCCTGTAGGCGCCATATGAGGCGGGCTCTCGGGACCGTGTCAAATGCCTTGCGGAAATCCACAAAGCAACAATAAACCCTCTGCTTCTGTAGCCTCGCCTCCTCGATGATACATCTAAGCGTGAGAATGTGGTCCATGGTTCCATGATCACGTCGGAATCCGCGGCTTGTCCAGTTGCTCTAAGTCCTCGACACTCTACAAGTCTGCTAACCTCGGAGTCAAGTACTGATGCATAAATCTTGGACATGACATGTCCAATCATAATGGTCATGTAGTTCTCCGGGCTCATGGGATCCCCTGCCTTGTGGATGGGTGAGATAGTGTTAATGGTCCAAGTGTGTGGAAATCCCAAACAAACCGTTTCATTAAAAAGCTTTGCTAAGATCGGGGCTAGGAGGTTAATCCCATATGCAATGAACTCAGCGCATAGCCCCTCATGATCCTTTGCTCGGCCATTATGAAGTTTCATTACGGCATCCTTTACCCCTCCTCTAGTGAAGAGGGTGCAGGATGTGGGACGAGGCATGTGTGAGAGGTTAGGGACCTGGCTGATTTGGGATGTCATAGACTCCCATGTATATCCACTGACTATTGGAAGAGGGCGCTCTGGACTCTGATGTGTCTCTGTATAGAAGACTATGTCGTGGCCTGTAAAGGATTCTGAGAAGTTCCCTGGTTCTGACCATAAGGTACCATTACAGTTCCAAATGGTGCAGGACAGGGTCTCGGATATCTGAGTCTCATAGACCCCGCTCTCCTATGTAGCGGAGGGGGCAGGTGTCCTACGGGGGCCTGTAAGAAGTCGTCCCTCTCGTACCACTGTTCACTTTCCCTCCTTCCGGGCCTGATCCCGTTGCTGTAGCAAAGAGCGCCTCTCCTCAACCTGTAGAGGTGTGAGGTCCTCATCCATAGAGATCGCTGGCTGATCTCGAAGGACTGACCTGTGTCGTAGAGCTGAAAGTCGTGCCCGAGTGTCATGGAATCGTATGATTAGGGGTTGCTCTCGGTTGGGATCTCTCCCCACCCGCCATGCCCTCTCTATCCTGTGCTCAGCCACACCCAGGGTAGCGGCCACGAATGCAGTCGCATCTACCATCGGTGTAGCCTCAGTGCATGGGATCCTGCGTACTCTGATATTGAGAGCCTTACTGGCTCTCTGCTGCTGCTCCATGAGGGTAGCCGAAACGGTTACCCTTGCGGGTTCCCGTTTGGCCACGTCAACCCATCTGGAAGTCTCCTCAATAGCAGATTGCATGCTCGCAATCTGTGCCTCGACCACTGGGGTACTCACTGGGACAGTGTGTATGGCTGTGACCTCCTATCGGAGCTGCATGATATCCTATCTGAGTCCCTGAATAAGACCCGCCTGCTCCCAAATGGCCCTAGCCTGCTCCTGTATGAATGCGGCTCTGCTCCTGGTTGAAGCGGACCTGCTCCCGTGCGAAGCGAGTCAGCTCCATCTCACGCTCACGGAAACTATGTATCTCCATGAGCAAGGTCTCATGGGCCTCTGGTGTATCAGCCGATCCATGTCCATGCTGAAACTGTGGTGACTGTGGCATGAAAGAGTGGGACTGAGTCCGGAAACTGGACGGTGACTGAGTGAGGAACGGAGATGATAGTGGAATGGATGAGGCAGTCCCAATGGGGTGTGGGAGGGTGGGCTGACTGAGAGGGAGAGGGGAGAGTGAAGCGTAATGCGGCACAGTGTATGACACCTCCGAAGTAGGGGTCATAAGCTGTGCGAGAGCTGTAACAGGAGAAGAGGGGAAGGGAACAACAACCGGCGCCATGGGCATGAGTATGTCACTGATCGTAGATGTAGATGGAGTTGAGACTAGAACTAGAGCTGGGCCTGAAGCGGGGATTGAAGTCGAAGTAGAGATAGAGATAGAGGGAGCTGAGGCTGGAGCTGAAAACGAAACTGACACTGTAGTGGGAGTTGAGGTTGAGGTAGAGATAGAGGCTGAAGAAGCTGAGGCGAGTCCTACCTTTGCCTTGCTGTCTACCCTGAGTCCACTTCGGTTGTAATGTGTGTTCACATCCTCCAATTTCAGTTGTGTCGTTTGCTTTTTTTTGTTGTTATTATTGTCGTCTTTCTTGGCTTTGTCCCCATTTCTCTTGTGGTGCGGGTGCAGATCTTAGTGTTCGACCGGGAGCGGGAGCACCGGTTACCCCTCCCATAATGGGAGGCACGTCCAGTGCGAGGTGGTGGAGAGGTAGGGCGGAAGCCTGAGGTGGAGAGGCAGCCAAGAGGTGGAGAAGGAGGAGAGGCTAAGATGGCGAGTTTTTTTTTTTTTTTTTTGGGTGGTGGTTTTTTTTTTTTTCCCGAAGTTCCAAAAAAAAAAGAAAAAAAGAGAGTGAAGGTGGCGAGGGGAGCAGAGAAGGGGGGGGCGGTGGATGAGCGGAAAAGGAGGGAGGGAGGTGGCTGAGTGAGGGGGTAGCGGGGAGCGAGGGGTGGCTGAGGGCAGCGAGGGGCTGAGCGGGGGGCAGTGCTGAGTGGAGAGCAGGGGTGGCTGAGCGGGGAGCGGGGGAGCAAGGAGTGAGGGAGCAGGGAGCGGGAGAGCGAGGGAGCTGAGCGGGGAGCGGGAGAGCAAGGGAGGGGGGAGCAAGGGAGCGGGGAGCGAGGGAGCGGGGAGCGAGGGGTGGCTGAGCGAGGGAGCGAGCTAGCAGAGAGCGAGGGGTGGCTGAGGGGAGCGAGGGGTTAGCGGGGAGCGAGGGGCTGAGAGCTGCGAGGGAGAGGGCAGCAGGGCGTGAGCGGGAGAGCGTGAGTGGGAGAGCGTGAGCGTAGGGAGCGTAGGCTGAGCGTGAGCGGGAGAGGTGGTTGAAGGAGGACAGATTTATAGCAGGACTGCATCCCTTGTTGAAAGAAAAGGTGGAAGAATTCGAACCAAAATGCTTTGAGAAGGCAAGGATAGGGCATCTTACAAGGCTAAGAATTATAAGATAGGATGAATTTTCATATAGTTGTCAAGGTAGAGGAACCTGTGCCTTCAAAGGGAGGAAAATTGGAGGTCCAAGTAAGAGAGGGGCTTACAATACAAGGTAACCATCATAAGGTAGATCCTGTTATTACTTCAGATATTGTGGAAAGGATAAACGAAAATATACAAAATCTTTCTATCAATTTGGCCCAAAGAACAAGGGCTAGGGATGCAGAACTTTCTATGCAAATAGAGGTCTAGGAAGGAGTCGAGGAGTTGATGGTATGGGGAGAGGTTGAGGGCAATTGCAATGCTGGAACTGCGGGGAGATGGGACACAGCATGCACAACTTTCCCTGGCCATGAATGGAACCAGGCCAAGGTATTCCTAATTTTTCCTCAAACTATGGCACAGCCACCTCAGATTTTGGCTAGGGGTAATCCACAAGCACAAGCAGTCTCTCCGGTAAGAGAAGAAGCCGTAAAACCAGCAGGTGGGAGAAAGAGCTACATATGGTTGAGTAGGAGAAACTAGGGAAGATTGCAGAGATGGATATCATGGGAAGTAAGAGGAAAAGGGGTACAGAAAACGAATCGACTCAAGAGGAAGCCGAACCAACCAGACATGTCAGAAAGAAAGAAAGGCAAGAAGAAGGAAGACTAGACACTAAAGTAGGAGGAGGATCACAGAGAAGAGTTTTCCGCTAGGAGGACATGATGCTTATGAGGACTCTACTTTGAGCATGCTTGTTAGTAATGTTGCTTCTCTCAGCAGTCACAGTACACCACTAAGATCTGATACTATGCACCATCTGTGACATGCATGACTTGGAAACAGAAGAGCATCTACTGATGATATGTCCCAGATACTACGAGATTTGTGGGCAGTACCATCGCCAATTTGATCCGGGTCATTGAGTACCTGACTTATGATGGACCGCATTCTTTGGACATGAAGTCTTCGGATTCCGATTTGGGATCCCAAGGCCAGATGCTGGACATGGCCTCTGACAACAGAAGATCACATAGAATTATTCACTTGAGAAGAGCCCACAGTGACTAAAGGTCGTTGAGTTTGGGAACCCAAGCCTACTCTCCAGAAATGTCAGATCAGCAGGAAAATGGACAAAAAATTGCAAGTTTATCTCCAAGTTTTACTCTGAGCCATAAGCATTCAGCATGTAGCATTTATAGGCCAGATAATACCAGGATTTTGCACAACCCTCTTTCTATTCGTTGGTTTTTTCATCTTTTTCCTTTTTGTTTTCCTCTCCATCACTTGATTTCTTCCTAGTATATATGAATGGCTAACAACTTACAATAGTAATGTTACTCCTGTATATAAGATGGTTGAATTATTGTATAGGTTCTCACAATTACTTGGGATGTCCAACATGTAGATACATTATGCCAGAAAATAACAGTGCATATGAACTACATATTGATGCAGATGATAACGAACTCCCTGGCTGACAATATCAGAGAATGCTATGCACAAGGGATGGACTCCTTTATTTCTAAGCCAGTTACATTTTGCGATCTAGAGCGGATACTTAACCAATACATTCCGCAGTGTTTCAAATACCCTGGAATTCCCAGCGAAGCAAGAAGGTAATCTCTGTGATCAACATATAAAGGGACTTAAGTAATGGATGTATGTAACGGCTCTAAATGGAACTGTGGTCTGCAAGCCGACAATTTGGATGATTTTACAAAAGGCAGATTCTTGACACACACCAATTGGGAATATCAGAGAAACATAGTAGTTGAGAACTTGGGATTGCATCTTAATTGGTATTATGACTTTGGTCAGAAGATTATTCAACATCATTCTTGGACATGCAGCCAGCATATACAACTATGATTACTTCCTTATATGAGGCAAGCCAGTTCAAATGACTAACTGTTTTGGATAAAATGATGTAACTATAGTTTCAAGACTTGAATGGTTTTCTGTACCACTTCTGGACTCTGATGACAAGACTCATGCTTCAACAAATTCAGTAGCTGTTATATGCAGTACTTGGACAGCTAGACTAAAAGTTGTCCAAAAAGTAGGTTATTTAAGGACAACACAAAACAAAACATCCATAAAAAATATTCAGATTCGTTGTTGTATGACAATTCCAGAGTACTCTTCTCATATGGACCTGCAAATGGTGCCATAGCGATACAGTATGTATCTTCTAAAATGCAAGTTTCAGAGTTGGATCGGGAAGGGTAGGACAAAACCATTCCAAGTTGTGCTAAAGCATAAATAAATGTACAGCAGGGTGACTATAACCCACTTCATGCCCACAAGGGCATTCTAGAGTGTTTCAACATAGGTTGTTTAGATATGGGTGTGAATCATTAAGCACATGTTTCCTGAACGAAAGCTTACACGAAATATGTTTCTGCTCAATATGAAACAGTACTGTCCCAAGTTCTTTTGTATATGCACTCTTTTAGCTATTTTTATGATAGGAGGTGAGATATTGGGTCATTATCAAGCTTCTCTAAGCTTTCAAAGTAGATAAATCCATCTTTTTTCTTGATCATTGCATCTATGCTGGCTGGGACCTGACCTTTTATCAGGTGTGCAAGTTGTGTAGAATGATACTGATTTTCAGCCTTGGCAAAACTCTTAAAAACTTTACCCAAATAATCAGTTGTATCTGATCTTAAAGATCTTAGAAGAGCACAGTCAAAACTCTACTCGTGGTGACTAGATTGCACCAAAATAGCCGGTTCTTTGCTTATTTTTGAAGAGATTTGTCCACGTTCTAACAACTTTCTATACTCCTAGAATCAGATTCCTTAATTTACAAGCATCATGGTCCTGTATCTGCACAGTCCCTTTTCCATGGAAGCTCACCTTTGATTGATCCAGCCTTGAAAGAATTAAATCTACATTACTGTCAGATTATTTTATTTTTTTGCAAAGAAAAGAACCTTCTATTAATGCTTGGAAGACTTCATACAAAACAACAGCCCCGAAGGTGCTGAGTATGGAAAAAACCCGGGAAAAGGCTGAAAGAAAAACTGGCCTGTTCTAGAGAAATCCTGCTCACTACCTAGGGGATCTTTGGTACTGGGGCTAACAGCCAAGTGGGGGGACTATACAACCAGCGAATCCCTCGAAGAGTGAAAATGTAAAAAACTCTTGCAGGCCAAGCCTTGCAGAATCGAGCACGGAGCTTGGGGTCCCACGCTCCCAGGTGGAGCGGAGGGTGTATCCTGCTAGACGGCGACCACGGTAGCCGAGGGTGGAACCGGGTGCTCACCCATCACCAGACTGCAGCAGCAAGCAACCCAAATGTTCCACGCAGTAATACTGGCTACTACCTCCCAGGAGCGAGCTATCAGGAGGGACCGCCTCATGGAGCTCTATCCTCTGAATGCTCTAACCCTGTATCCGGTAAGTTGGGGAGATCTCATCAATTTGGAACGCGTGTCCTCCCTCAGTCAACCAGGCCACCATCCCCCAAGTGTAGTCCCTCTGAAGGCTCTGCATACGGGTCATAATCCTGAGAGCTCCCATCCAAATCCTCGCTGCGCTACGACAGCTCTAGAGGTAGTGAGGGATCGTCTCCAGAAAACCAGCAGAACAACAATGACACTGCCCCTCCACCCGCATCTGCTCCAACCACGAGCCGATGGGCAAGTCTTCGTGGGCGGCCAGCTAGAATAAGTACGAGATCTTCCTCGGCCACAAACTCGACCATAACCATGTCCAAAACTTGGAACGGACATCCCAGGGCACTCTCTGGGCCACCCAATGCCTTTCCCTCAAAGGGATGTCCATCTGAAGCCTCCTGCCAATCCGTGTGGTGTAGGAGAAGAAGGACACCTCGTCCACCTACTCGGCAAGGCTATCCCTGGAGGGCCAGAATCACTCTCCCGGATCCCACTGGACCTCCCTCAAGGGCCTACCCTCCCAAAGCCAGAGGCGCCATCTGGGGTCATCCTGCTCTAAGATATGTAGGAACAAAGTGGAGACAGGTTGTGAATACAAGTGAGCAAGAGTGCACACACAAGAAAGCTCCAATAGAAATGTTCAAATGAAACAATACAAGTACTTGGTATATATAGTATCCAAGTACTACTAGTCAACCATAGGGTTGACTTTATGCCTACAACACCATATCTTTGTAATCTCTTACAAATCCCCCCTCAAAGATATGGTTGAAAATACCTTGGAAACATCTCAGGTGTACCCTGCAGTACCTAAAGTACCATGGTTGCACAAATTCATCCAGATGGATATGCAACCTACGGGAGTACATGAAAACAATGTCATTGTGAATCACTTCACAACCCCCCTTGACATTGTGAGAATGTCTCTAATCCCCAAGCCATGTCGATGTCGTGAGAAAAGATTTGTTGACAGGGCTTTGATGAAGATATCCGCCACATTGTCCTCAGATGGACAATAGATGAGATCAATGAAGCCATCAGAAATACAATCCCATACATAATGATAATGATTCTCAATGTGTTTCATGTGAGCATGAAAGACACAATTGTTGGCTATGGCAATGCAACTCTGGCTATCACAGAAGATAGAGTTTGCTTCGCCATCCTGTGCATGATGCAAGTCATGTAAAAGCTTCCTTAACCACATTAACTCCATAGTGGCCGAATTTGCAGCTTTGTACTCTGCTTCACTGGAGGGAAGAGAGACTCGCTTTTGCTTCTTACTGAGCCATGAGATACAGGCTGAACCCAATGAGAAGCAATAGCCAGTAGTGGACCATCTGTCGTCAATGTCCCCTAACCAATCTGAGTCGGTGAAACCACTCAGCTTTAGATCACAATCTGAAGCATAATGCAAGCCAAGAGAGAGAGTGCCATGGACATATATGAGAACCCTCTTTGCTGCATTCCAATGTGTGATCGTGGAATAATGCATGAATTGGCTCAAAAGCCCTGTGGCGTAGGCAATATCAGGTCATGTGGAGCATAGATATATCAAATTGCCAACCAACTGCCTGTACAAAGTGCCATCAAACTTTTCAGCAGTATCATGGTTACTCAGCTTGAATCCCTTTTCCAATGGAGTAGCCACAGGCTTACAGTTCTCCATAGACAGTGCAATAGGCCCAAATTTGTCATGTCAAATTTGTGACATAAAGCAGACTACACTGCTATAATTTGCTGTTGCAAATCAGTGCTAGTGAGTATGATGTCATCCACATATAGTACCAACATGAACAGTTCTGATTTTTGCTGCAGAACATACAGATTTGGCTCTGTATGAGTGTTTACGAAGCCCTAGGACAGCAAAAACTGATGTATCTTCTGATACCACACATGAGGTGCTTGCTTCAGCCCATATAGATCATTCGTGATCTTGCATACCTTGTGCTCTTTCACCTCAAAATCTTGGGGCTGATGTACATACACCTCCTCTTTAAGATCTCCATTGAGGAAAGCGGTCTTGACATCCATCTGGTACACTAACCAACTATAAAACGCAGCAAGAGAGATGACAGAACGAATGATGGTCATCTTGGCCACTGGAGCAAATGTCTCCTCATAATCTATCCCCTCCTCTTGTGCATACCCCTTGGCAACCAAACAGGATTTGTATTTCTCGACTATGCCATCTGAATGGTATTTCACCTTATAAATCCATTTCGTGCCAACCACATTTTTCCCAATGGGCGCATCAAGCAAGTCCCATGTGGCATTCTTCTCAATGGATTTAATCTCAACTTCCATAGCTTTCTGCCATGCCGGAGTATGCTGAGCATCCTTGAAGCTCTGAGGCTCATTTTTAGCTTCCATCACTGAGGTCATCAAAGCAAAATTGACCTTTTTTTTATTTTTATGAGTGCTGGCCCTGGTTTTCCCCAAAGTAGGCTGATCCTTAGCATCTTGAATGGTCAACCTTACCCAACGTGGAATAGATTTCTCTACGTCAACCTGGCCCTGGTTTTCCCCAAAGTAGTGGCCTCACGACGTTGATAATGCCTCCAAACATGAGGGTGTCTATTCTCATTAATTGGCTGCAAATCTGAAACATTTGAGGGAGAGCCATCCTCAACATGTGGCAAGCCATCTGAACTATGAGAAGTAGAAGGGGAAGCATCAAGAGACTCCATCTCATCATCCTCAAACTAGATGATGTCCAAAGGGGTGTCATCGTATGGTGGCAAGTCTGCACTAGCGGGCTGCATGCACTCATTCTCAGCAAAGAGAACATCTCTGTTGATTATTACCTTCCCGGTAGTGGGATTATAAAGCTTAAATCCCTTGCTTTCAGTGCTATACCCCACGAAAATACATTTGACACTCTTGTCATCAAGCTTTGTCCGATGTGCATCTGGAACCAAAGCATATGCCACTGAGCCAAAAACTTTGAAATGACTAACCTTTGGCTTAAAGCCATACAAAGCCTCAAATGGAGTCACATTAACCAAAGCTTTGGTAGGGCATCTGTTCTGAATATAAGTGGCTGTCACAACTGATTCTCCCCAAAAAGCCTTTGAGACTCTCTTGAATTTCAGCATCCATCTCGTCATTTCCATGAGAGTACGATTCTTCCTCTCAGGGAGTGGATTGTGCTATGGTGTGTAAGGGCATGTCAAGTGATGTTTAATCCCATGTTGCTTCAAAAATCCCTGGAATGCATGTGACATGTACTCTCCCCCTCTATCTGAGTTGAGTGTTCCAATTCTAGAATTGGTTTGGTTCTCAATAGAACACCTCATATTTTTCCTTCATGAGAAAAAGCCATGTGAACCTGGAGAAGTCATCTATAAAGGCCACAAAGTACCTTGCTCCTCTATGCGTGGGAATAGTCATGGAGCCACATACATCACTGTGCACTATCTGCAACACTCTGGTTGCCTTGACCCAATTCTTGCCTTGTTTACTAAATGGCAAGCGATGCAATTTGCCAAGTGCACACCCCTCACACACTTCATTTGCTGGTTGCTGCTACAACCTCATATCCTTTCTTTGGATCCTTGATCTTGCATTGGTTATCCCGAAATTCGACCAACATATGTTGATCATGGGCATGTTTGAAACTGAAATCAGATTTTGCCTCAAATCTGGAACATACCAAACATCTCGGATATACTTAACTTTCCCATTATCAAGCTGAATGGGAATGTGCCCAACTCCGATGATGTCTTGAGAAGCATCATTGGCACATGTAACCTGTCTGCCATGAACAGGTGTGATGCTCTCAAACCACTCTTGGCGAGGAGTCATGTGCTTAGTAGCACCACTGTCAATATACCATGTATCACTTGCAACAAGGGAAGCATCCCCTGATTGATTTTCAGCATTCAAATCCCCCCTGGCATCCATCTTGTCATTAAATGCAGCAAACACAAAATCTCTATCACCTTGGACAAGATGAGCTTCAGCATGTGCATCTGAAGCACAAGTTTCAGTGGGGGCAACAAAATTACTGCTAGAGCTGTCCCTTTGCCTCTTCTTTTCATTGGCAATCCTTTTCTGACACTCTGCGATGTAATGCCCTGGCTTCTTGCAATAATTGCATTTGTCCTTTTTTTAATTTTTGCTTGAACTACTTGCATTCCCCTCCTTGGGCTGAGTTGTATGGCTGTGTTTTGGCTCAAACTTTTTCTAAAATTTGCCCTTTCCACCCATGGCAAGGGCTTGCTCTCCCTAATGAGAGGCTTTGGCAAAATTTGAGCATCTCTCCTCTTCCTACAACAAAAGCTCAACTAACTCATTGAACGAGAGTGGGGCTGCCCTGAGAACAATGGTCAATGAAGTGACAAATGTGCCATATGAGGGCGCTAAGCTATTGAGAGTAATAGAGACGAGCTTCTTGTCTTCTATTTCCTCATCAATACTTGCGAGCTGATCATGTAGATCAGTGATCCTGGCAATATGATCCGTGATGGCCTGGCCTTCCTGCATCTCGAGATCCTTGAGTTGATTTGTCAAGGCAATGGGCCTTGCCTCATTCTTAACATGATACATGTTTGCCAATCTTTCCCATGCTGCCTTTGTATCCTTGCATGACTTGATAGTCGTCATAATGTGCCTCTTCACATTTGTGGCAATCAAAAACATTGCTTGGGCACTGCGGCGGTCAAACTTCTTCTGCTCCTCCGTCGATGCTATGAGACTAGCAGGAGGGGCTGTAGCAATCTGTTGTATGCCTATAGTCTGACCCGAAGAAGCTGTGCTAGATGTAGATGAGCCTGCTGGCCTCACCTCATCCCCACTAACAATATCCCACAAGCCCTTACCAACCAAGATGTTCTTAAGCATGAATGACCACAAGGCATAGTTTGGTCCATCCAACTTGTCACCCTCGGACAAATTGCCAAAACTGTCTGAAAGAGTCGACATGATGCACAATGGGATACCCACAAGCTGAAAATGTACCTGCAAAAAGAACTGCAAGTCCCAAAAGTGCAAATGTGCCTGCAAATTCTAAACTATACTAGCTGCAAATGCAAAGTATGACTGGCTACTCTGAAATGTGCCACTGACTGCATAATGCAATCACTGCACTCTACTGCAATCTGAAGTGCAATCCCAAACTAAAAATGCACAACCCAAATCTGAAATAGCGCACCCACGAGTGCTCAAATGCATCCAACGGAGTTCAAAGGCATCCACAACTGTAGAGTAACTGCAAATGCACCCAACAATGTAAATACAAGTCATACAGACTCCCGGCACTGTCGCACAACTATACGGACAGATCCGTCTGGATTGTACGGATAAGAAACATGATTTTTTTTTTGCGTGAAATGGTGCGGAACAGGCTTGTTTGTATGCAAGCAGCTCAGAAATTTCAAAAAACGTTGAAATCAGACCTCAAAAGGTCAAAAAACAGCCGTTGGACTGTTGGAGCTGCCTCAAACGAAAGCTAGAGAGCTGAATGTGAGAACCAAGAACGGGCATTGGAGCACCAAGCTTGCGGGAGTCTGGAAGCAAGCGTGGAAATGGGCTCTAGAGATGGAAGCGCTCTGATACCAAATGTAGGAACAAAGTGGAGACAGGTTGTGAACACAACTGAACAAGAGTGCACACACAAGAAAGCTCCAATAGAAATGTTCAAATGAAATAATACAAGTACTTGGTATATATAGTACCCAAGTACTACTGGTCAACCATAAGGTTGACTTTATGCCTACAACACCATATCTTTGTAATCTCTTACAAGATACTGGGAGGGTCAATGTGTCACTCCTTCCCCAAGCGTCCCACCACCCTGATCATCTGCCAATGAATCCCATCTAGACTCTCATCCATCTCTGGGTCTCTCTCAGTGAGTGCCTGGAGTAGGCCTCCAGGTCCTACACGAAAAAAATCGAGTTGCGTGCTGCCTCATTGCATCATCATCCTCAAGGAAACACCTGATGGAACAGCATGAAGGATTCAACAAATGGAACAAAAGCGATATCTATTCAAAAGAGGAGAGGGCCTTATAAGGGCAACTGATACAATGCATGTGCCTCAAAGGAGAGCATCTCCAGATCCACAAATCACTACACTGATCTCTTAATCACACCTAATAGAACCTTCTACCACCTAACCTGGTCACACTAACCACCATGTGGTGACACACAAACTCACACAAACCTTGTACCCCTTGGTACACCCCATTACATTAATTTGTCCTTCATGCCCCCCCACAAATTGATGACCTCACCCCAGCAGTAGTACATAGGAAGCTTCATGGTTTGTTCACACCTAGTAACAACACTCGTGACTCTAACCTGTGACTCATGCTGGTTATGGATCTTGGTTTACAACTAGAAGATTGGACAATGACTATGTATGGAAATCCCCATGGGTCCAACAAGGTAAAACCTCAAACAAAGGACTAACAATCATTTAAGGGGGACATCCCATGGTAGAGAACCTCTACTTCTTCCACAAGGTTTGCTGAACATTTCTTCTTTGCATAGCACTCTTTCTCAAAATGTCCAGGTTTTCCACAAAAGTTACACTTCATCTTGTTTTTGTCGGTGGATCCCTTGAAGTTGCTTTTGGCCAAATATGCCCCATGTTCTTTGTAGTCATTCCTCTGTTTGATTTTTCTTTCCTCTTCCAAGAGGGATGCCTCAATTTCCACCAAACTAATCTATGGTATATTAGTGAGAGTAGTGACAATAGTGCCATATTCCTCAGTTAGGCTTTTGAGTAAGATAGGAATTACAATGGCATCATCAAGATCAAACTTAATGCTAGGTAACTGAGTCAGTATGCTCTTCATGGAGTTTAAATGTGAAGAGATGGATTCTCCTCTATCCAATTTTAGATCAAAGAATTTGATGAGCAAGCTAAACTTAGAACACTTCCCCTGTGCTCCAAAGACAAGCTCAAGATGACTCCATGTAGCATGAGCAGTCTCACAGCCATCAATGTGGTGGATAAAAGAATCACTCAATCCAAGAGCAATTATGGCTAGTGCCTTTTCATTCTTAGGGAGCCATAAAGCTTCTCCTTCCCTAGTGGTTGGTTTCTTTTCTTTTCCATTAGCCACATTCCAAATCCCCTTCATAAGAATAAATTTAGTTTTAGTCTGCCAAGTATGAAAACCCTCTCCCTCAAACTTATCTATCTTGGTTTTGGAGGCCATAGGGAAGGTATTACCAAGACTGGCAGTGTCTAATCCCTTTACAATTCAAAAAGAACCATCACCATATAGATGCATGTTCAGAAACCATGAATACAAAGCTATCAATACACCAAGTAGAATGTTTATAGTTGAATGAGACTCCACAAGTCCAATAGCTAAACTCTAGCACTCCAGCATAGTCAGTACTAAAAATTCTTGTAATCAAACTAAGAAGCCCCAAATCTTAGTTGACGTGGTCGACCCTCCAATTCACAGAAAATGTGAACTTAGAAATGAGTGAGATTGAAGGCTGAAATTCAAGCTGTAGAGGCAAGCATTGAAGGGGCTTTTACAATGGAATGAAAGCTCTTTCACTAGAGACGGGCTCCTAGAGAAGAATTGCGCAATGCCGCATCGGAATGTCAGTGAGAATAGCGTCATTTTTGACTGGTTTTTCTGCCTTTTCTCCTCATATACTGGACCATTATTGCTCAGACTTCATCAGCATGCTCCTTGTAGCATCGCCCAACAGCAGCTAGAGCCATTTTATGAATGGTGTCTCCTACAGGGAGAATTACATGAATCTTCGACGGTTGGAAAGCGTGTCGGCATGGGCAAAAGACGCGACCATTGTCTAATTCCTCCTAGCCAGGGATTGGCCCCAACACAAGGATACTTCAGCTCAGAGGACAGGGAAAATGGCTCAGAGAATGGAGAGAACAAGCTTAAGCAAAGTCTGTGGGAAGAAGTGAAGAAAAGCTCCATTTGGGGAAGATGATGACATGGCACTCAAAGAGGGCTCAAGGAGGGTGGACGTGGCTCTTATACCACATGATGGAACAACATGAAGGATTCAACAAATGGAACAAAAGAGATATCTATTCAAAAGAGGAGAGGCCCTTATAAGGGCAACTGATACAATGCATGTGCCCCAAAGGAGAGCATCTCGAGATCCACAAATCACTCCACTGATCTCTCAATCAAGCCCATGAATCTCTCAATCACACCTAATAGAACCTTCTACCACCTAACCTGGTCACACTAACCACCATGTGATGACACACAAACCTTGTACCCCTTGGTACACCCCAGTACATCAATTTTTCCTTCAACACCAGTCCAAGAAAAGTGGCCCAAACATGTGATGTCCATCCATATGTGAAGTCCCTCCCACTAGAACTCAGGGATGGCTAGGTCTGTCTCTCTCATCGGCCGCTACCCTGCCCCTCGTAAATGCGCTAAGGCGCCAAGCCTCTCCTATGCCCCTTTGGGTAATCTGCTCCATCTGCCAAAGGAGCCAGCTGGTCCACTGTCCCAATGTGCCCAACCAATGTAAGTCTGCTGCTCGAGCATATGTCCCTCCTGATCTCTGATCTCTAGGTGCCAAACAAGTGGCTGACACTCGAACTCCTCTCTGCATCTGGGCTAAGCACGAGTGAGGACCCCTGCTAATCTTTGCTAGACCTTATGGAGGCTCCTCATCAAGGGGGAACCCTTCCCTATAATGGGGGCCTGTGAGAAGATCCATGTGTGTGAATGCTGCCACTGCCCCCCAGTGTGTGGGGTGTTCCTGAGAAGCCTTCGCTGTAAGAGGAGCTTCCAAGGCTTTGCACCTGGGGTGAGGCCGTGAACAACCAACTTGCCCAAGAGGGCTTTGCTCTACATCTCCGGATCAATGATACCCAAGCCTCTGAAGAAGTGAGTGGGATAAAAGAGATGCATGATGACACAAAGAGAGAGCTCAAGTGAGGAAAAGTCAAAGTGTATTAAAATGAAGGAAGATCCTCCATTATATAGAGTGAGAGGAAGGTGTAGGAACCTCCCCTACATCAGTGGCAATCAGCCCCTACATCAATGGAATTGGCTAAATCAAAGGAACCTCCCATGTGGGGGCCTTTGTGCTTACATCATCACTTATGTCATAGTCTAGACACCTCATAGCACTAGGTGTGCTTCTATTACACACACACACACATGTGACTCCCCTAGATGCACACATGCACCTTAGAGCAAGCCCTTGATCACATTTATCCCAACATACCCCCCCTCAAGGGTTTGCCTCTTGCTATGTCAAGGATACATCTAGTCACATAGTTTCTCATGCCATCTCATGGTGGTCAAGGATAAATCTATGGCTAGGATCTCATGCTAGCAAAGGTTCCCAAGGGTCAAGGTTTACAAAAATGGGATAGACCAAACACACATATCACATGGCCTACATCATATGGTGACCAGAGGTGATTTACAAAAGACAAAACACATAACATTCTTTTTGAAGTACTACTCTAGACAGAGAACCTCAAAATTTGACTAAGTGATGATAAACAAAATTTCAAAGAGTAAGTGCTCAAAAGGCAAAGTCCTTGTCTTCTACCACAAAGTTTGATTCTTCAGTTGTTGATGGTGTTCTCTCTTCAACCAAATTTCTCGTATTTTTCTTTTTCTCATTGCAAAACTTCTCTGAATGATTGTTCTTGCCACAATAAGTGCAAGGGTTGATTTTATAGCAATCCTTCTCAAGATGATTGTTTTTACCACAATGCTTGCATGCCTTGTACCTACTCTCTTTGATGAAAACTTTATTGCAATTGCTTCTGTGTGTACTTTACCCATTCTTGAAGTGTTCTTTCTTTCCTCCTCTTGTAAAGCACTGATGATGCCCTCCAGTGTGGGTTGAGGAAGATTGTTCAAAGTAGTCACAACATAATCATAGTCTTGAGGCATACTCTTCAAGAGCACATCCATAGCATCATCTTCAGTGACTGGAGAGTTAATTGAATCCAATTGTGTCATAAGACTTCTCAAAGTATTAACATGAGCTGCAACATTGTCTCCATCTATCTTAAGTTCAAAGAACTTAATTTTCAAATTCAATTTGGAAGTATGAGAGCTAGCACCAAATAATACATCTAACTTATGCCATGCCTCAAAAGTGGATTCCAAATCTGAAATGTGATGCACATAATCATCTCCCAAACCTAATGCAATTATTGCATAAGCTTTTTGTATCCTTTTGGCATCTGCAGGTGTAGAAGAAGAGTCACTTGCCTTCCCTTTACCTTTGGTTGTGGTTGATTCACCTTCTTGAGAGGATTGAGTTCATGTCTTAACAAAATCCCACAAATTCTCTTTCATAAGCACAAACTTTATTTTCATTTGCCAAGTGTGAAAGCCTTGGCCATTAAACTTGTCAATTTTATAGGTAGCCATGAGAGGGTCTTACCTTTATCAAGCAGTGTCTACTCTCTTACAAAATGACTAATCTTGTTGAACAAAGAAATCTCCCTCACCATACAAATGTAGATTGCTAGAGATAAACTTAGAAAAGCCTAGTTGTTTAGCATATGCATACCCAGTTGGCTTCTCCCAAAGCTTCTTGGCCGGGGTCTTCTTTACCTTGAACTTTGTCCTTCTTGTAGTCTTCTTCAAGTGCTTAGCATTGGAAGAACATTGAGAGCTTGGCATCTTGACAAGAGATTAGTCCCAACTGAACCTTCAATCTGAAATTGCATTCTCTGATCGATACTTTAGCACCACTTCATTCCTCAAACATCATCTTAGCATTTACTCTAGCATCAAATTTTCAAAAATTGTAAAAAATGCTTGCAAGGAAACAGAGTAACTTGGAGGCTTGAATTCTCACTCCACATATTTTCAGATTTGGGGCTTTGTAAGGTGGAATGAAGCCTTTATACCAGAGAGTAAGCACAACAGAGGAGGGGCGAAATAGTGCGCCACATTGCCTATGAGAGTCCCTCCAAAGTTGACTATTCTTTTGTTGATTTCTCTGCAACCACTGGCTCCGATTTCACTAGTAGCAAGCTCTAGGCATTGCCTAACTTGTGCTTGAAGGGCAAGTCGTCATTTGCTCTGTAGGCACAAAATTTTGCTAACAGTCAGTGCACTCTGTTTGGATCAGCATGGGCGACAGAGACCAAATCTAGAGGAATGCTTTGAGCCAGAGGTGCGCCTTAGGGGGTAGAATCTCTAGTTAAGAGGGTTTGGCAAAAGGCGCAAGGAATGAAGAGAATGGAGCTTAGCCATTTCTGAAGAGGAAGAGAGAGAGAGCTTCAAAATGGAGGTGATGGAGAAGATGATGAGGTGGCACTACCAAAGTGGATTCTCTAGAGCCTACCAGCTCTGATACCAAATGAAGAAGTGAGTGGGATAAAAGAGATGCATGATGACACAAAGAGAGAGCTCAAGTGAGACAAAATCAAAGTGTATTAGAATGAAGGAAGATCCTTCATTATATAAAGTGAGAGGAAGGTGTAGGAACCTCCCCTACATCAGTGGCAATCAGTCCCTACATCAGTGGAGCTGGCTAAATCAAAGGAACCTCCCATGTGGGGGCCTTTGTGCTTACATCATCACTTATGTCATAGTCTAGACACCTCATAGCACTCACACACACACACACATGTGACTCCCCTAGATGCACACATGCACCTTAGAGCAAGCCCTTGATCACATTTATCCCAACAGTCTCCCTCACATTTATCCCAACAGCCTCCCTATTCTTACGACATGATCACCGTCTGCCAAGCGACCTGGGCTCTAGTATTCCTCGTGTCCGAACCTACCCAAAGGAAGTTTCGAACAACTATTAGAGCTGCCCAATGCACCCTCTGTGAAACACCAACAAGAGGTGATATACCAATCCGTGGCAAGAAGGATCTGGTTTGCCACTAAGGCACGGCCCACTAGGGAGAGTTTGGCCGAGCTCCACCAATAGAGAAGCTTGTGCCGAATACTCTCGAGGACCGAGGTAATCTACAACTCTGCTATAATATTAATACCAACGCGACATCCGAGGTATCTTGTTGTCTGGCCCCGCAATATCCATCAGAAGCCAAAGTCACTCCCCCACTCTTGAATCTCCTGTGTCTCCTCAGAGCTTGTGAAGAAACCTATGGATTTTGTCCAGTTGATCCGGGTGCCCAAGGCCTCACAATAAATAGCTAGGGCTCCCTTGACTCTCTCCAAACTCGTTGTGGTGCCCTCTACATACAAGGCTGTGTCATCTACAAACTCAAAATCTAGCAACTCCTCCTGCCTGATTGGGAGCCTCAACCCTATGAGGCCCACCACCTATGATCTCAAGTAGTAGCCCAAATCGTCCGCCACAAACAAGAAGAGGAAGGGAGCAAGGGGGCAGCCCTGGCGGACAAAGCGAGAGAGAGGAAAGGCCTCGCCCGTGTGTCCTCCGATAAGCCTATGGCTAGAGCTCCCTACATAAAGCACAAAAACTCCTTTGATCCATCTGTCTGAGAAACCCAATCTCCGCATAGTACCCTCCAAGAAAGACCACTCCACCCTGTCGTAGGCCTTCTCAAAATCCAAGAGGAGGATGGCCAATGGCTATGACTCCTCCCTAGACCAATCCAGTGCCTCCCAGAATGTGAAGATGTTGTCTAGGATGCTGCGCTCCTGGATGAACCTAGTATGTGTGTCGTGAATGATGTCAGTAAGATGGGGCCGTAACCACAAACTCAAGACCTTGGTGAGGATCTTGTATGCAGTATCAAGCAAAGTGATTAGTCTCCACTGTCAGATGTCTAACCTATCTCCCCCTTTTGGGATCAAACGAATCCACCCGTTGCTTAGGGACTGAGGGAGCCCGTGTCAAAAATCTTCCTGGCAAGCTAGTCGGAAAGGGGTGGAGATGATCTCCCAGAATTTCCAGAAGGGGGATGGAGTCAAGGACACTTGTGGTTCGGGAGAGCCTTGAGGGCTTCCCAAAGCTCCTCATCTATGAAAGGCTCCTCCAGACTGCTCCACAAATCCTGCGAGACTACTATCAGAACGTGATCCCAAACTACCTCATGGGCCACAAGACAAGCAAGAGTCATCCTCTCTGTCTAAAAGAGCTGGCTGTAAAAACTTGTGGTCAGGTTTAAAATCTCTTGCGGTTCAGTGTGCATGATGCCCTGCGGATCTCAAAGACACTGCAACTGCATACCTACCGATCGGAGTGCAGTGGTCTGAAAGAACTGCTTCGTCATCATGTCCCCTTGCTATACCCACCGGGCCCGAGAAGAGTGGTAGGAGAACTCAGCCTGCCAAATCTCTATGTCCTGAAGCTCAAGGCGAGCGCTCTCAAACCTGTCACTAAGCCACTGAGATCTTGGGTCCTGCTCCCGAGCCTCTCTATGGAGGAGAGGTCTCTCCGTAGTGCTCGCTTGCACTCCTGAAGAGCCCTCCTCCGCCTAAGGGCATGAGCCTACAACTCCTCACTATTCCTTTGGATCGCATCGGCCATCCACAAAGCCCAACCCTCACACGGTGCTGTCTCTGGCTGCTACCAAATCTCTGCCCATGACCTGTTGAATCTCCTCGTCCTACAAGAGGTCTTTTGGAATGCAGACCCCCTTTTGGGAAAGACCTCGGTGGGGCTACTCTAAGTGAAGTACTGCTAAAGATTGGTCTAACATCGTGGTACCTACTAGAATCCTAGTAGAGCCACCTCTGTGTAGTGCCCAGTCTCCAACGTAGAAGTGGTCTAGCCTCTCAAGCAGTCCATCATGTCTCCTCTATCCGAAAGAGAAGAGGAGGTTGTCAGGTATGTTGCTGAACTCTAGATCTCGCCACGGGTCTCTGCCACTAATCATAAAAATGAACTGCTCCCAGGTGCTCTGTTTTGCTACTGGCATCTCAAAGAAGGAGGTGCCGCCCTGCTTGTCCTCCTCAAACTCCAGGTTGTTGAAGTCCCCTCCAATAGTCCAAGAGTCTACATCTAGAAACTCTAACAGCCTCCTCCAAAAGGCCGAACGGTGCTGTCTGCATGCTAGGGCATACACGTTCAGGATCCCAATCTTGGACTCTCCTATCCTAACTCCCATCCAAACTGCCTATCCTAGGATAAGCTTGCCCTAATCATAAAGCTCTATAACCACTGTCTGTGAGACCAAGATGCTGACCCCTCTGCTCCATCCTACTGCAAGGGACCACACCTCCGGGCCTCTCCCTGAGAGAGGGTGGTATCGCCGTCTAATGTCCGATGCTGAGAACATATGCTCCTGAATCAAAAGTATGTCCATTCTCCACCCTACCACTGTCCTCTGCAACTACTACCGAAGGATCAAGTACTGCGGTTGACTACGAGCACAGTCGTGGAGCCCGTGCACATTCCAACTCACTATGGTCCAGCTCATGAGGACAAGGATGCTAAAAGCAAGGCTCTCCTGTAAGTGGATCCCTGTTCCAAAAACATTGCCTTATGTGACTTTGCCGGGGTTTGGAGGGCGAGTACTCCATGTTTGTACGTCGACATACTAAGGTGGGCACTGGCTCAATGCCAATCTTCCATGCTGCCCACTTCATCAAGAAGAAGACTTCCACCCCGAACAACTCCGCACACATCTGGAGTGGCCATTAGTATGCCCAATCAACCTTTGCCTCAAGTGGCAATGTGATAATTCCTACCGCCAAATCACACATCGGCTTCTCCCGAATGAAGCACAACTGAAAATTCACCTCCACACCATGGGCGTGCCAAAGGTCCATAATAGCATCAAACACCAATAGGGACCACTTCTCCAACTCTATGGAGGCGAACTGGAATGTCCAAACTGGGTGTGTCTGGGAGCCCACTACACTAATCGAACCCCCTTTCCGAGGCTGCAAGACCACAAGCATTACCTCCAGGGATAGAGGGTAAGAGTTCGGAATCTTTAGTAATTACAGTATCCCAATCTCCAAAGGTCCTGCGACGGTAAGGGATGTCGAGGCTAGAAATTGGGAGCTGCTGACCGAGAGGACAAGCCCCTTCCCTCTAACTCCCTCCCCAAATGGAGAGAGGGGACAGAATCTTGCAATGAGGAAGCGGAAAGGGGTGCCATCTACCCTTGCCTACTGGCAAAGGTGTCGAGGCAGGGGAGGGGAGGAAGGCTGAAGAACTTGCTAAGGAGGTGGAGAGGGGGGCGGAGGGGGAGGGGGGGAGGCGGAGGGAGGGGGGTGGGTGGTGAGGGTGACCATAGCAAGAGGGGCAAGGGGGGGGGAGGGGGCGGGGGGAATCCAGGAGAGTGTGAGGGGAGTGGAGAGGGAGAGGGATCTGGAGGGGGAGGGGGCAGGGGGGAGTAGGGGCGACCACATGCCCCCTTGTTGATCAAGCTCGCTGGGGCTCTAGATCCGCTACTCCTCAGTCACTGTCGGACTAACGTCTGCAACTTCCACCATCGCAGCATTAGGAGCTTGTGGGGCTCACTATTGATGCAAGGGTGAATGTGGACGCTGAACCTCCATCACAAGAGGATCACCTGACTGGGCAGTGGCCCCTGCCACTTGGGGAGGGGGGGTCTCCACATATGGGCTTTTGCTGCTACTGCTCCTCAAGTGCCTCTCGAAAAACCCTCTCTCTCTCTGCATCTAGCCCTCTTCCTACAATGCTTTTGGGCATGTTTACTTGGTTTCTTTTTCTTTTTAACCTAGGTACCCAGTCCCCTTCTGAGGGGGTCACCCAGGGGGTCTGAGACTCCAGTTGCTCCTATCTGGGGGGTGCTGGGGCTCTGGCTTGCTAGCTCTGCCTGCTCTACGGGGGTGGGGGGGAGGGGCTTGGCCTTGGCCGTGGAGGCAATCTCTAGCTAGGTGACCCATCTGTCTACAACAAAGGCACTGGCTTGGTAACCCAGAAATCTCCACTCGCTAGTGAAGTGTACCCCCTTCGAGGGTCTCTAGGAGGATCAACTCTCATAGAGACTTTGGGCTCTCAACCACCAATCTAATCCTGGAGACCCCATCATCTACGACCATTGATGCGGTCGAATCTGGTGGAGACTCGAGCACAATGCCAAATGCCTGACCAATGGAGGGGAGGATGGCTCTATACTCCTTTGGGAGCCCTAGGAAGCGGAGCGTAACCCAAAAATGGGAAACATGGTGTGGTCCTCCACTGTAAAGCCATGGTAACAAGGGAAGACGTACACCATATGTGGGCCAAGGAGGATGGGGCTCTCCTCCACCGTTGTCGAGGTAGTATCGAGGGAGATCAGCTGGATGAGGAAGACACTTCTTCCATAGATAGTGACCCTCTCAATGTGGTCACCCTCTAGTGCCAAGCTCGCCTAGTTCCACTCTCGCACTTGTCGCCTTGTGGGTGTGAGGCCCACAATCGCCTTGTCCTGGAGTGATTGAACTACTTGCTATACCTATTGCTTGTCGGCTGGAGAAAAAAGGACCTTAACGGTTGTGGGATTCGAGGGTGTTGCCATAGAGCCCCTCTGGCCAGACCAAAGGTCACCACTAAGATCTTCCTCCTCCTAACAAACACAAATGCTCCTGTTGCGAATGAAGGAGAGGAAGGAAGGAGATGAAGAGGCAGAGAGGATGAGGAAAAGGGGCGAGGGGGGATGGAGAAGGCGGGGGGAAGGAGGCGAAGAAGGGAGGTGGGAAACGAGCAGGAAGAGCCAGGGGGCAGCGAGGAGAGGCAGGGCGGTAAAACAGTAGGGGGGTCGGGAGTATAGGCTCAGAGAGGGCGGGAAGGATGCGGAGGAGGCACAGAGAGAGTGGGAAGGAGGCGGGGGAGGAGGCTGAGGGGGGCAGAGACAGGAGTGGAGATGGGGAGGGAGGTGAAGGCGAGATGGGGTGGGATGGCAGTGAATTGGAGGTGGGGAGGGAGAAGGAGGTGGAGGCGGGGAGGGAAGGCGGGATGCAAGCAGGGGAGAAGGTGGAGAGGAGGCAAAGGTGGGGGATAGTAGAGGGCGGAGGGAGAAGGTGGGCAGGGCAAGCAGCGGGAGCAGCCAGGGAGCGGGAGCAACAACTATCAGATTTTAGAAAAGATAATTATGAGAGAAGTTATAAATAATATCAATGTCAATCCTCCATTGTAATAATTGATGTTCTGTGGGCTGATATATCTGAGGGTCTTATGTGTGATGATGAACAACTTGATTTGAATCCTCATCACGTGTGATCATGTGAAAGGTATTTAATTTCTTACATCTCAAAATGTGAATTGGAAAAGCTAGCTAGAGCAAGTTGCAAGTCATGTTAAAAATATATCACATGGGGAGATCTAAACGAATTCAATTCAAACATCTAAATACTTAAAGAATCAAATCTACATTACTGTGAAATTTTAGAAAGATAATCATGATAGTAGTTAGAAATAATATCAATGTCTAATCCTCCATTATGATAATTGATATTCTATAGGCTGATGTATCTGAGGGTCTTATGTGTGATTATGAATGACTTGAATTGAATCCTCATCACATGTGATCATATGAAAGGTATTTAGTTTCTTGCATCTCACATTGTGAGCTGGAAAAGCTAGCTAGAGCAAGCTGCAAATCATGTTCAAAATTACATCACATGGGGGTGTATTCAATTTACAAATCCTTTCTAGATGGTCTTAGACGGAGTGCAATCCATGCACCGTGTTTTGTACTTCAAGCTTGGAAAGTAGTCCTGCATAGAAAGTAGTGAAGGAGAGGGGTTGTGTGAAGAGAGAAGAGGGGATGGGTGGTTTGCGTATAGAAAGATGTATAGTCCTCCTACATGGGACAAAAAAGGGGGTGGCTTGTGGGGGGCAACATAACAAGCTAAGGTGTAGGTGTATGGGAAGAGGGGAGGTTTTTTAATTCTATTTCACATGTATAGTTTCTTTTTTTAAATCTATTTCATACACACATACATACCACAGGAGATAGCTTAGCACCAAAGACCTCTTGCAACTCAAAATGTGGTACAAATAAGCTAGATAAACACCTCACTAAAGACGGTATGGTCTTCTTCCTCAATCTATAGCTCACCCAAGAAGACATCACCTTCTTCTTGCTTCTAGCTAGAGAGTGCAAGGCCATCAAAGCTCATGGTGATTTTTGAAGGAGGTTATTCTAAAAGTAATCAAATTATGCCTTCACGATTCTATTCCATGGTCAATGGCATCACATGGGACATCCAATCTACTATTAGGAAGAGGGAAATCACTCCAAGATTCCACTCTTGAAATATCAAAATAGATTTGCATGTGAGCTAAAAATGCAGAGGTAGAAGGTAAAGTTTGGACAAGGAGGAGAGAACATGTTAATCCAGTCTTCCAACAACATGTCTTGAGATGTCCTAGTCCAAAAGGAGTCGAGGACAAGTATCCCTCTCCAGGTTATAGCTTTTTGGGGAGCACACGAGGATGTCTTGGTTTTTAATGTACAGGCAGGTGGCAAACTAGTTATTTCTTCAGAAGATATTCTTTTGGGCATGCCTTTTCAACCTGTCAGGATCATAGGCTTTTTGGATCAGGGCAAGGACTCTATACGGCATATTGATCCGAGCTCTCATCTTTCTCTTTCGAGTTCTTGGAGGTTGTGGGTCTTTGGAGGAGTCCCCATAAAGTTTCTTCAGTGGGACCCTGGAGAGTGGGAATGGATTGTTGCAGGGAACTAAGAGAAGAGCCTTCCTTTTTTTGGTTACACGGTGAGTAACGCCATGAAATCTCAAATCAATTGCAGAGGTTGGAGACCTTCCACCAAGGCCCCTCATTGGGAGAGTTATCAGGTTTTTGCTAATTTGCAAAGGTTCTTCTGGCAGAGGCTTTCAAGGTCCCGAAGAAATAGAAAGATCACTCTATTTTTTTGGCTTTCTATTCATGGAGGGATTGCAATGAATAGGCGAAGGTCTAGATTTGGGGCAGACCCCAATTATCCTAGGTGTAGTCTACTGCTAAGTCGATTCATCATTGTCTATGGGACTGCAGAGGCATGCAAGAAGCCATTTGGATGGGAATTGCCAGGGTCCTCAATACTTTTATTCCTTCTCGTTTCTTCATGAAGTGGGGATCAGTGGCTTGGATCTTCCTATGTCAGGACCTTAGATCTTCTTTGAGTGGTAGGATGCTTCTTGGGCCATTTCAAATCGACGTCACCTAGTCGAAACTTGCTCTCTGGAGGATGTGCCTATCTCCTATTATAGACCAGTACATGCTAATGGGGATACCGCTTGGCAGATACTAGCTAGTATCACTGCTTGGCAGATTTGGAAGGCCAGATGCATAAAGGCCTTAGAAGGATCTCAATTCCATCCCTCGCACACCCTGGCTAGTATTTGGGCTGACACCGCTCACACACTAATGGCTAGTTGGGCGAGCATGCAGGGTTCTTCCCGAGCAGCCTCAGCCACAGAAGGTTTATATTCCTTAGGGAATGGAGGGGTTCCCCCTTTTTCTTAGAGAGTACAGCAGGGCTGAGGTGGCACTTTCAGCCTCAACCTTGGTTTCTTTCCAGCTCATTTTGAGTTTTATGTTCCCTATTTTAGGGGGGTTTCCTCATGTACATCATGATGTATTTCTGTTGTGAGCTTGCTCATGCTGGTGTTTTTCATACTTAATAGGAGTCTTTTTCAAGGGGAAAAAAAAAGGATTCATCATCATCAAAACTTAAGAGAAAGAAGGGTCTACAAGAAATAAGTAGACCTAGACCCAAGCCTCTGAGTGATTAAACTATTGACTATACGTATAATATTATACATCATGTATAGTCATAAAAATCAATTTTTATTGTCAGTCTGCTAATACTGATATGCAAGTTGTTCATTACCTGACAATTCTCATGAGTACACTCCAAAGATTTCTCATCCCTTCAATGAAATTGAGCGCTTCAAATGAGGACTTTTATAGGTCACTCTCTTGGTACAAAACCTTGTTTGTCCAAGAGGAAGTAGTTTGACACCAATGTTGTTACAAAAAAAATGAGATGACACACTTGGGATGATCATTCTTCAAGGAATTACTCAATTTCAAACACCTATATAAGGTCCTCTTTTAATGTCTATAATGTCAAAGGGCCATAGTAGCGTTTAAGCTTACTAACATTAATGTAGCCATCCATCTCAGTGCCATCAAGGGTTGCAATTCTACAAGAACCTTGAGGTGTAATCTCCACCACTCAATATGGACCCATGCCAATACTTCAACTTGTGCTTGGTGTTTCTAACAATATATAAAAGAGTAAGATCACCCTCTTTCAAACCTTATTGCACAAGTTGCAGTCAAACCATTTTTTGCAGTGCAACTTCTCCACTTTAATAGCATAAGCGACCCTTAGGAGTGATTTGAACAATTGAGATGAAGGTGGTACGAGGACCAATGTAGAAGATACAAAGAGACGTGAGAGCATGTTGCCTACAAGCAGATACAAAGAGACGTGAGAACATGTTGCCTATAAGAAGATCTAGACAAGGGTGATGTAAACAAACTACCAGCAAAGGTCTGGGCTGGCTAGCACTGGAATCACCACCTGGGTAGTGGAGCTCTAATGAGGAAGACATGGTAGTAGATGAAGGTGTTGTGGCCAATTCATTATTTTTTGGCAAAAATTATAAGATCTTCTAACTCCTTCTAATCTACCAAATTGAATACCCATTGATAATGGCTAGATAGCACGTAAAAAACCCACTCAAAATGCAAAGTTACCAAAGTAAGGAATTTTTTTTCCCTTTTTTGGAACCCCTCTAGGGAAGCATCCTTAGAACATAAAAAATTAATCAGGCCAAACTCCTGCTAACTCAAGATCGAACACGCCTCTGAGAAAAGCTAAAAGGAACATACTACCAAAATGATTTGAAAAACCACTAAAAAAAAAGAGGAAAACTACCCAATATAAACCCTCTATTGACTTAGCTTTAGAACAACATAAATTAAACCCCAAGCACATCTATCTATCAAGGAAGCAAACACGTTTCATTAAGTATCAAATAGAATGTCCATCTTAGACCAACCTAACAATCTTTTATAGTAATAGACTACTAGAACAAGGCTCCTTTTATAAAACCATAAAACAAAAAACAAAAAGTTTGAAGTCTAATAAACAAGAGCAAGCATAAATCATTCATTAGTTAATGAGATGCACAAATCAAGCACAAATCCCTAAAAAACTCTAGAATGTGTTGAAGATCATAACCTTGATCTTCCCAAGTTTGACACTCAAATCATGCAACTCATAGAATTCTTAGAATGCATCTAAGTGTCTCTAGAGGCCCTATGAAGAAGAGGATAATAGCACCACATCATCTGTGTATAACAAGATCTCTAAATCAAGGAACCAATAAGAGAACATCCAGCCCCCCCTAGGGTCTCCATAGAAGCCTCAAGCTTGCCTATGTAGAGGCCAAACAAGGTTGGTGATAGCAGGCAACCTTGTTTGCCCCAATAGCTCTCATGATCTCCTCTGTCGTCCTACCAAAGACCCTCTTGTAGAGTGCCATAATAGCCCATACAATCTCCTTGTCATCATAACCCAGGTCTTGCCACTATCTAATAAGGTAGGCCCTCGATACTACATCAAAGGCTTTGCAAAAGTCCACAAAGCAATAATAGACCCTCTGCTTCCATGCCCTAGCCTCCTCAATGACACTCCTAATTGTAAGTATGTTATCCATGGTGCCGTGGTCACATAAAAAACTAGCCTAACCCTCTACCCTAAGTCCCTGCATCTCTATGAACCGATTGACCTCTATGTTAAGTACTGATGCATATACTTGGACGTGACATGTCTTATCATGATGGTCCTATAGTTTTTGAGTTCATGGGATCCCTTGCCTTGTGAATGGGTGCAATGGTGTTAAGTGTCCAAGTGTATGGAAATCCAAGACAGACTACATCCTTAAAGAGCTTTGCTAAGATCGGGGGGCTAGGGTGTTTATCCCATATGCAATAAACTCAATGCATATAGTCCCTCATGATCTTTCAATCGTCCATTATGAAGCTTCAATATTGCATCCTTGACACTGTGCTCGGTGAAAAGAGTGCAAGAAGTAGGACAAGGTGGGTGTGAGAGGTCAGGAGCAGGTTGGGAGCGGGTTGGTGAGGAATGTCATATAGTGTGCATGCATAGGTGTGCCAGATCTAGGTGTCTATATGGGGTGATGGGGATCTGGGTGTCTTTGTATAGGTGTGCCAAATTTGGGTATTAGAGAGGGGGAGAGAGAGAGAGAGAGAGTAGTGTTCGAGTGTAGAAATTAGAATGTATGTGAGTGCCGTGAGTGTAGAGAAATGGTGTAAAAGAGTGGCTGCCTCTAATTGTACATGAGTGTGTGAGTAGAGAATAAAAACCAAAATGTGAATTAGTGACCTCTAATTGTACATGAGTGTGTGAGAAGAGACTAAGAACAAAAATGTGAGTTGGTGGGAGGAGATTGTGGGCGGGTTGAAAATTGTGTTTGAGTGTGATAGTGAGCGTATAAAGGTGAGAGTGATTTAGAGGGAGGATCAGAGTAGAGATGCACATTAAAGGCTATAAAGTGAAGTAGATTTTGGAAAGTAGAAACAAGATGGTAATGTTAGGGAAGTCAAAGAGAAGCAAGAGGGGTGGAATGGAGGCAAAAATGAGCAAAAAAGGAAGCAAAAAGGAAGAATAAACCAAAACCAATCAAGAGAAAAAATGAGCAAAAATGGGTTGAATAAAACCATAAAATGAGAAACAAGGTGATTTGAGACATAAACAAACAAAAATAGAAGCAAGAGGGGTGAATTATAGGCAAATAGGAAAAATGATAGAAAATGGGTGGAGGGAAACATGCAAACCAATAGAAAATGTGTAGAGGGTGTGATGCAAAGTGGAATGGGGCTATGAGGTTGAGCATAAGTTTATTGGGAGGAGAAGCAACTATAAGGGAAAAGTGTCCTAAGTCTAGGTTCACACCACACAACTCCTAATCTAACAAATCCCCTTATAGTGGTAGTGTGAACATGTATACACAGAAATAGATTAATCACCACACTACTCATAATCTAACAAATCCCCCCTCTAGTGGTAGTGTGAACATTTGTATAGAAATAAATCAATCACAGAAATGAAGTAATCCTAAAGCTTTGCAAAAAAGAAATTTCATTAGATATTTCCTTGTTAAAAAAGGTGTGTGGGGCAATAGATCAAGTTGCTCTCTCTTGCATGCACTCTCTCTTTGCTATAATGACAAGGTACCTCAATGTGTTTTGTGCAAGCATCAAACATAGGATTTCATGCTACTATGACAGTTGTTTGACTATGAGTGAGATGGGAGTGGCTAGCTATAGAAACCCATGAAGATATACCATCAATCCACTAAGCCATAATCACCCAACTGTACTTGTGAAGACTCCCTCTACTTAGCCTCACATGAAGAGGTGGCCACAGTGGGTTGCTTCTTACTCAACCATGATACGCATGAGCTGCCAAGAAAAGTGGATTGCCTACCATCACAGTCACCAACACTAGTGGGTTGTTTCTTACTTAACCAAGATATGCATGAGATGCCAAGAAAGAAATACTTTCCACTAGTGGATTGCCTACCACCATAGTCACCAACACATTCTAAATCACTGAATACATGGAGTCGAGAGTGACACCGATGGGTGTTGGGTGCCATGTAAGTATCTAAAAAATGCACTTTATTGCATATCAATGAGTAGACATTGAATCGCGAATATAGTCTCACCTATGACACTCCAAATTGAATGTTAGGATGTGCATTGCATAGGTAAATGAGGTGGCAAATAGCATGGCTATATAGAATGGCTTACAGAAGGACTTAATGATTGTGGGAAAAGTAATAGACTATTTCTTCATGACTGAATTCTAGAATCGTGGTAGCTAGCGGCCTGTTGTGGATTGAAGATGCACCGGCCTTGCAATCATAGGACATTGTCACATTCATAGATAAATACATTACAGCAGACTCATCATTGTTGGATGCAACAAAGAAGGACATTTAAACACACAGGCACAAGAGAACATGTAAGGAAGGAAGAAGCACATGTAGATTTGGATTCTTGCAACCACCAATGAGTGCAACGAAAATTCTATCACCACTTACAGCAGAACAAAGCAATCTAGAACATTAAAAAACATTCAAAAAACTACAATCTGTACTACTTGACTCTGCAATCACATCAATGGACTTTGACACATTCTTGCATCATCTCAGCATATCAAAACAAGAGTACATTGACACACTGAGGTCTAGAATAAATGAGCCAACAATTTTCTTAAGAAGAGAACCAAAAGATATTTTCACAATCAACTTCAACGCTACAATAAAAGCACTTTGGGTAGCAAACACAGACATACAGTTCATTCTAAACCCGCATAGTGCTACAACTTATTGCACTTCATACATAGCAAAGGAAGACATAGCCATCGAAGAAACAGTTAAGCAAGCATTAAATGAGAGTGTAATGTCTAACACACCTGCCAATGAACACGTACGTAAAATAGGAAATGCAATATTGAACACTCAACACAAGCACTCAAGAGGCTGTGTACCTTTTGCTATACCTACCCCTTACAAGCAATACTAGAAGACACACTTACATAAATGCTAGCCCACCTGATGAGCACACACTATTGTTAAAATGAAGGTGACAACTAGAGAAGATGGATTTGGAAAGCACAATGATCTTCTTTGATGACATTATCACTAACTATCAAAGAAGACCGCTACACCTATAGCAAGTCTGCCTTGCATAGTTCACAAGCGAGTACTCACATGACAAGAAGAAAATGAGGAAGAGAAGAAAAGTAAAGATCATAATTTATAATAACTACAACAAGACCTCGAGAATCATTGTAGAGAAGAATGTCTTTTGTACTTACCTTTCATAAAAAATAAACACTCTCTAATAGAAGAGATCCCAACATGGCATGACTTGCACAATGAAAACAAGCAAACCATTTAATGCAATAGAGCCACATTCAATAAAACGTTACTGCCAAACAATAAAATCACATCAAATAGCAACACAACATCCAGATCATCCAAAAATACATCACAAAATGAACATCAAGAACAATAAAATGTTGGTATGGAAATGGAAGGCTAGAGGAGGAACACCAATCAAACTCCACCCAAGGCACAAGGCATGATGCAAAACACAAATTATCATGAACTCTTTAGAAACTTAAACAATGAACAACGTATAATAGTGCAAGATATTATGTAAAAAAAAGAAAATATGGAAAGAAACAATTCATTCTTTTCCTATCCTGTAATGCGGGAACAGGTAAAACTTACACTCTACATGTGATGGTGCAAGCGTTGCCATAAAGAGAACACAAACATTTAACTCCCATGAATACCTCTACTAGCATACACAGGAAAAGTAGCTTTCAACATTGGTGGAACAACAATTCACTCTGCACTGCACTTACCTCTCCTCATGTCCAACTACATGTGCCTTTCAATGTAAACATTGCAATACCTTTCAACACTATACCAAAATTTGGAACTGCTAGTTTTGGATAAAATTTCATGGATTGGATTAAACACCTTCATTGCCATTGGCATGCATATGAGAGAGATTAAGCATAACCACTCAAAACCATTTGGAGGAGTGGATATGCTATTATGTGGAGATCTTTGCCAAGCAAGACCTACAAAGGACAGTTGGATTTTCTCACAAAGAAACACATCCTTTGCAATAAGGCCATCTATTTGGTGGGAAAAAGCTACATACTATGAATTGATTAAACCAATGAGGTAGAAGAACATACAATTCATTGAGATGATCAATAGAAAAAGATTGGGACAACAAACACAATAGATCTGCTTCACTTACACATAAAATACCGATCCAAACACAGAGACATCACAAAATTACCACACTTATTTACACAAATGCTCTTAAAGACAAACATAAAAACGAGGTATTTGACATTCTTTAAGGTGAAGAACACATACTACATGCAAAAGGCAAGAGACATAAAACTTGCAGCAAGTCAATACACACATTAGAGGACCCAAAAGCCACAGGGCTTGTATTCAAAACTACAACTAAAGGTAGGAATGATTGTGGAGATTTGTTTAGGAAATTTGGACATTCAAGACAGACTCGTGAATGGGGCTGATGGAATTTTCATGCACTACAGTGACAACAAAATACATTTTAGTAGATTGGATATAATTTAATAACATCAAAACCGGATAACAAGCAAGACTAAGGCATACAAACCTTTACAATGACAACACAAAAAATATGGACCCCATTGACTCATATTCATGACTCAGATTCAACGTGAATTTCAAGTAGGAAAAAATAGCCTAAACACATTCACATGAACACAATTTTTTATTCAACTTGCTTTGGCACAAACAATACATCATTCACAAGGACTTTCAGTGCACTCAATTGCATTTGACCCATGGGGCATAAAGTTGCATGAACTAGTTTACATAGCAGTATCAAGGGTCAGAGATCTGGAAAACCTTTTCCTACTACACAATAAAGAGGAAAAACATATCAAGGTTGACACAGTAGTGTTGAACGTGATAAATCGCCTTGAAAATGAGTCACAATGGAAACTCAAAAAAATCAACTTCTCCAACATACTTGACCAACAAAAAGTCATTCAATCCACGAGATTGATATATGCCCACAAAAAAGATATTCAAAGTTGCCCAAGCATCATGTCCACAACAGTATTCTATCTGCAAGAAACACATGCCCAGCATACAAATGTCCATGCCATACAAGGGCTTCTACACATTGTGAAGGAAGAGGGGTAGCATTATGACATACTATAAATGAAACTTGAAAGTTAAAAAACAACAATATTACATTCAAGGACGGGCTCAATGCCTACTTAACATCTTCCATATAAACTCAGTTCAAGAACCGACTGTAGTAAACATTTAGAAAAATCCCAAAACATGAGCTACTTTTATTTTCCTCTACGTCTATTTGATGCTACAACTTGATGATACTTTTCTAGATGAAATGCTTGAGTTCTTAGTATCCACTTAGTTCTCTTCGTTCAAAAGTTAATCTTAGTGCATATACATGTCCAAAATTATTAGTATGTTAAAACCCTTGATTGATTTAATTTTTGAGTGTTAAAATTTGTAAGTATTGTTTGACTAATATAAACAGTAAGTGATGTGAGGTGGGAGGAATTCAATGACATCACACGTGATGTCACACACATCTACCAAATCTAATCATGACCTTATTTAAATCCAAATGTCATTTGACTTTTCACACTCACACTCATGCACTCCAATGCCATTACACACCTTAGTCAATGAAATACCCAACATTATGCTCTTTTAATTCTCCTAAAAAGCAAGCCTAAGGAATAGAATGCATTGACAACAATATTAAAGAATCTTATAGATCTCAACACTCAATCAATGTATGACACCTCTAGTTAAGAAAGGGAGTTATAAGCAACTACATCAACAAGTAGCAACAACTATGAATAACAAGTACTCTTCAACAAAGAAAATAAGAAGTGTTGCCATTGTGGAAGGATGGGTTATTATCAAAGTGATTATAGATTGAAGAACAAACAAACGTGTAACAATTGCAAGAAGTTGTGACACAAGGAAGAAGATAGTAGATTGTAGAACTAGAAATCCAAATAAGTTGAGTCATCATCAAGCAAAGAGGAGAATGGCAAACAATATAATGTACTGAGAGCCAAAAAGACAAATCTTACCATCTTAGCAGATGAAGGTAAAAGGGCACCATATGAGTAAACCTTGTTTCCTATTTTATTATATATAATCATCTGAGAGTAGCTATGGAAGAACGTAGGGGAGGTATGGACATGTTGTAATAACAAAATTTGCCACCTCACATTCTACAACTCCTCATTAACCCAAATGCAATACAAATTACTCAAGCTTAGTAGGAAATGAGCTTGGTTATCCTAGAAAAACTATTGAGTCTTATGATAGAGCATAGAGGTCCTCATCATTATATTGAGGGAATCAATCAATATAGATGATGACAATATATGACAAAGAAAACCCCTAGGGGGGTCCTCACCATTATATTGAGGGAATCAATAAATATAGACGATGTCAATATATGACAAAGAAAACCCCCAGGGGGGTCACTATGTAAAAACCACATATAGCATGTACGATCACTCAAGGGGTGTCTATATACCCTTAAATTATATATCCTTATTGTAACTCCATAAGAAAATTAAACCTTTTTTGTCAATTGCACGTGCTATCTTACATATTTATCAGTGAAACCTCTGGGGAAAAACCCAACCCAGTCAATTTTGCATCCTAGAGTGTTTTGGCAATGGAGAAAACCATCAATTGGCTGAGTACAAATAACTAAGTTGTACTAGCAAATTTGAATCCTTTTATAAAGAAATGCAACATTGGGAATCCTTGTTTAGAGTGCCCATTAAAGTCATCCAAACCTAACTAAAAAGAGACACCCTCTATAGCTATGGACTTATTGGGAATAGAAGTGTAGAGCAAATATTTAAAATCAATTTCAACCCATTGGAAGAAATCAATGCCCCTACACTTTGAGTAGAACCTAGCCACAATAGCTTGCACTAGTAACTCTACAAATACACCATCTATCATTCCATAGGGGCCCCAAGCACAAATACTTACTTTTCCAGTTCTTAAGCTAGACCAAGCTAGGACAAGTACCAAGTAGTGAAATAAGGTGTAGAGATAGGCGAGTTAAGAGTTGAAAGAATCCCCCCTTAGGTAGCAACCAACCCCTATGGAACCTCAAAAGACCAATTCGATTACAAATTACCTTGAGATGGCCTAAATGTCAAGTAGCACTTTCCCATCATTATAGGAACAAGCTGGGATAGCAATAAGTTATTAAACTCTAGCCTCGCTCTATGGGTACCTTTCATAAAATTGGGTATAGAGGGCAGTACAATGAAAGAGGTAGCAATGATGTTACTACCAAATGGAGACTGAGCACCATAGGCTCTAATACAATGTTGGGGAATATATATAGATGTAGATGTAGATGTAAATGTAGATGTAGATGTAGATATAGATGTAGATGTAGATGTGTGTGTATATATATATATATATATATAATTTATATTTACATTATTTATTTATTTTTATGTAGATAGATAGATAGATAGATAGATAGATAGACAGATAGAGAGAGAGAGAGAGAGAGAGAGAGAAGAGAGAGAGAAAGAGAGAGAGAGAGAGAGAGAGAGAGAGAGAGAGAGAGATCTTATTGATTCATAATTTATATTGTCCATTGTCCTATTGGATTTGGGTAGTCTCCAATTGGCCATGCTTATGCTAATCTAATAACATGGATAGTATCTAGTTGGCCATGCTTATGGTTCAAATCAGCAATGGTAGTGTGACACCAAAAATTGATATTTTTTATTTGGCATTGGTATTGTTTTCTTCTATGTTTGATAAGAGTTTGAGTATCAAGTGATAGCCTAGTGGCTCTCACTTATTTCTATTTTCTAAGATATTGTATGGGATTAAGGGGATGAGTGGAATGGATCGTTGTAAATACCATATGTATGAATTATAAATACCTTAGTAAGGGTGAGAGTTATTTGTGTATGGGATATTATGGGGTTTTTAGAAAATAGGAAGAGTGAGTCATATAAAGAGGTGGGCTCATGTCCATGTGTTCCAATAATATAAGAGAGGCCACATGCCAAGCATGTGGAAGGCATGTGGAGGAGTGTGGAGTCAAGAGGAATCCTTCTAGAATTCCCATGTGGAATTATGGAAAAGAGAGGGTCCCTATGGGCTCCATGTGGGGAGACTCTTGACTTTCTATATATTTCAAGAGTCTTGAGCATCTTTTGATGGGACACATGGCAAGAGTAGCCAAAAAGGACATGGATGGTGACATACGGGCTTATGTGATTGATGGGGAAAGGAATCTATAATAAAAGGAGCCCTCCTCTCCCTTGTTCAACATCTCTTCCACCATTAGGCCTCATGTTGCTATAGCTCTAGTCTCCTCAAGCCTCTTCCATGAGCCTTCTCTCCCTCTTGTAGATATTCTCTTATGTAGACTCTTGAGTCCATCTCTCTCTAGTTCATTCTCTCTCTATGAGTAGTCTTGGAGCTTCTGCTCCCTCTTGTACGTATGAAACCTCTTCTTCTCCCTTGTGTTTGTATTATTTTGAGTTGCATTGGAGTGGATTCTCACTCTATTGGTAATGAAGGTCACGCCAGGTTCTCTCTCTTGAGTGTCTCTTCCCTTTTTCCATTGTTTTCTCTTCCAAAGTGCTCAAAAGTGTTGTCCATTCGGCCGCTCATTGTGCATACATGGTTTATCTATTTCCCAAGTCACAAAGGGAGCTCTTCCTTCCCTCTTAGGCAACCTTTATAGGACTTGGATCGTTGATGAAGTCTAATCATGGAGGTAGTATTCTCCCAAGTCGGCACTAGTAGAAGGAGGAGGTGTTTTTCATGACAGTTTGACCCCCTGTCAGTATTTTGCTCATAACTTTTCGCTCGATGGTCCGATTTCAACGAAACTTATATCAGCATGAAGCTCTCTTCAAGCAGCATCATTGTATGTCTTTAGTTATTATGTTAGATGTGAAACCAAAAATCTATGACTCTCTATGTGTGACTGTTTCTTTTTCAGATAGTTTTTACCCCCGCCCAGTAAACTGCCCATATCTTTCTGACCGCTTCTCTGTTTCTTACGAAACTTATATCAGAGCGAAGCCCATTTCAAGATGCATCTTAATATGTGTTTGAATATTTGATATCATGTCCTTACTAAAAGTTATAGGCCTGTGTCTAATGATAGTTTGCAGAGTGTTTTCAGGTAATTGTAAAGGTATCTATGAAGGAGGTGCAATGTTTCCCTAGAACCTACCCATCCGATCCAATCAGCCCCTACAAACTCCTCGATATATATTATTTCATGTCATGTTGAGCTGCAAGATCTTCTTTCAACAATGTATTGCTCTTCTCTTTGGCGCAAACCGCCTTGCTAAGATTATGGTTTCCGCTGATCCTTTCCTTCTCCCTATGCTTGACTACAACATCACTTGGGATGTTACCATCTTCATTCTCATATAAGGGAGGATAGTATGGTGTGGTCTCTTGGTATAAAAGCTTCTTTTAATTTCCCTTTCCCAGTGATGAATATCTCTATCACCCAGTTCAAAAGTAGCAGGAAGTGAATGAAGCCTGGAGAAAGCATCTCTGAGACGTACACAAGGATGAGGGTCTTGGCAACAAAGATGTCTGTGCCACCTAATGATGCTATCATGAAGGGATGGTTTTTGATAGCATTACCCCCTACCATTGCTATAAGGTTGGTTGATAAACTCCCTAAACATGCCTCACTTCAAGACTTCCTAAAAGAAGCTGTCAAGATGGAACAGTCACAGCTAAGTTTTGCCTCATCAATGACTACGACCACCCAACTCCAAAGAGAGGAGGGATCATCTACATGGCAGCAATTCAAGAAGGAGTTAGAAGAAATCAAAGAAAGTCTGAAAGATAGAATAAAGGTGGATGGCGAGTCGTCCTTTGAGGCCCAGATTCGAAGTGGTCTTTGGTGCACAGAATGCAAGGGTTCTAACCATGGTTACTGGGAGTGCTCCTCCAAGTGTAAGGTACCTACTTCTATCTCATTTTGTACATTTTGTGAGATCCATGGACATGATGCCTCTGAGTGTAGGTACCTCAAGGGATTAAGGAAGCTTCTTCCAGAGTATACCTCGGGGGAACCTCTAGTTGCTATGAATCCCGATGGAAACGAGGACATTTCTTCGATATGCTGTCTTTGTTTCCTTCGATATGTTGCCCTCGTTCCTCTGATATGCCGTCTTCACTGGTTGTTTCGATCGTACCCGACTCATGTCTGTTGTAGGTGGGGTTCCCGAAGGCAGAAGCAGAAGCTTTTCCCTGTTTGACTATAGGGCTGTCATTAGACCTATCATGGAAAAGTTGGCCTAAACCCATTGTAGTCAATAGAACGGTACCCATAACTTCTAGCCCAGCAGGAGTACCTCCTACTGCCCCTCTTGCATAAGCATTTGAGCCACCTCCTCCTCCTGTCATGCCGCCTCCATTGCTTCCAACTCCCCCTTTGCTCCAAGCTCCTGCGCCCAATTCAATTGGTTCCCCTTATTTCTATCCTCAGCCTTACTATGCATCGTACCAACCACATATGTCAGGAGGTGGCTATGGACCCCCTTATCAACGTGGTTGAAGGGGTGGTTTTTGAGGTGGACCTAGAGGTGCAGGCAGAGGTACAAACTTTAGAAGACCCATCATGTGTTATAGATGTGGCGAGTATGGCCACTACCAAGATGATTGTAAACATTCATTCGGGGGACTCTCTTGTACACAGTGCAACACAAATTATCACTACACCAAAGATTGTTCCAACGGAAGAGTGGAACCCGCATCCCAAGTGAATATGGTTGATGTAGTAGTGACGAGGGAGGGCAACAGCCCCCATTTGATTGGTGTAGTGTTGGGCGCTGTGACACGATCACATACAAAAGGTGACAAATGTAAGGACAACAGCACCGAAGACCTCAGCACCAATCAATTCGACAAGTGTTCCCCCACCAAGGTCATTCTCCCCGATACACAGTATACCTAGGAATAGACCACCCATGCTTGCTTCTAATAGTGATTCAGAAACAAACTCGAAGGGCACACAGCCATTAAGGTCAACCACTAACTCTAGAAGTGCCTCATCCTCGGGTGATCACTCTATGCCTTTGAGGTATCAGGAGGTGGTAAAGAGTGTCAAGAGAGATCTTCAAACAAGTTCTGAAGATGAAGGTAGCACACCTTAGTTTCCATCCCGCAAGTCCAGAACTATGAGGTTTGCAACAGAAGTGACAACCCTCAAACAGAGCACCGAGATAATGAGGCACAAGTAGGTCCCTCCACTTTGTCCCCAACATCACTCAATAGAGAAGGGGCTATGGGGACAAGACCTAGTTCTGCCTAGGAAAAAGGGAAAGGAGTGATGGAAGAGAAACCACGGGAGACAATGACTCATAGTTGAGATGTACATCCGCATCCTCATGTAAGCTTTGACCCTCGGCTAGAGGCTAGGAGGATGAGGTTGCAGAAGGCTAATGCTAGCGTCCACCACTACTCCCTGTTTGAAGATCTTATGAGTTTCAAGCCCAACCTCACTCTATGACAACTTTGTCTATTGTCCCCCCAAATCAAGCATCAGACCATTACATTTCTTAACCGCCTCCCAAGAGGTCGATAGAAGGGATCTACTCTGAGTGAGCCAACACCAGAGACATTGCCAACTCAGCATGGGTCTACACTGGACCACTTCTCTGCCTACGCTGCCCTCACTTGTGAACAAAGTCCCAAGCTCACCATGGAGATTCATGGAGTGGAGCTGAAGGACATCTTCCTTGATGGCCATGAACATTATGCCGAAAGGTATACTCCAAAAACTAGGGTTGAAGTTGACAAGTGATGTTCACTTTCAAGTGTGCATGGCTGATCAACGCAGGGTAAAACCAATGGGTGCAGTCAAAGGTGTTCACATGAAGATTGGCAGAGTAACTTTTCTCTCCAATTTTGTTGTCCTTGATATGACCAAAAACGAACAGACTTACCCTCTACTTGTTGTTGGTAGGCCATGGTTGTGGTCCACAGAGGCCATTCAAGTCAACTGATGAATTCGATTGCCCCTGGGATCCACATCCCTTGAAATAGATATGGTCACACGACAGGCAAGGCACATACCAATAAAACTGGGAGAGGAGGATTTTGAAGAACAAGCCGGAGCCGAAGAGGAGCATTGGGCTTGTGGGGACTAGCCCATGGGTGGTGACCAAGATATCAATGAGGAGACAACCCTGGAAGGATTCAAAAGTTTGACCTACTTGTTGGATCGGACTAATCAAGAAGACGAGGAAGCTGTCATTTTGGATTGGATGGGAGTCCTGGGCTCCTTAGCCATCAACATGGTGGAACTATGCCAACAAGAAGATCCCAAAGACTATCTACTTGTAGTATCAGAAATCCACCCAGAACCACATGCACAGGGTCTAGCTGAACTAGTTTACAAAAGGATGCCCTTCGGACTTTGCAATAGTCCACACACGTATAAGAGAATGGTCTCACTAGGGGTACTACAGTGGACACCACTGATCGTACTGAGGACAATGATGGTACTGCAATGAACATTGAGGATTGTCCAATGGCCGACATGGAGGACATTGGTCAAAATGATGCTCATAGTACTATAGGATACAATGCTGGATCTACTGTATACGAGGCCAGTATTGCACAACCCACCAATGGTACTCCAAAGTACAATGATGGTCCTATGGTGTACAACCATGGTACTACTGAGTACAATGATGGTCATACAGAAGACAGTAACACTAATGAAGAAGAAACTGATGGTGATAGTGATTTAGAAGAAAATAGACATTGCTGAACTTGCAGAGAATCACCACCAACAGCTTGAGGTCTTGGGGGGACCTAGGGTGCATACCGGATATGGAGATGAGGACATGGCCGATCTCACTTTGCTTGACCTTTTCTTATCAGAAGCCAACCACCCCTCAGTTCAAGACCTTCCTTCGGTAATATCCTACATGCCCTAAGAAGGACTTCACCTCTTTGGGTGTATGAGGGATAGGCAATGAGATGATCACCTCTACCTTTGCGGGGTCTATAGTCATGCCCTCAGTAGAAACATTATGATCAAGGAGAACACCTTGGAGTGCGAGAATGAAGCATTTTCGTCACGGTTCAAACACAAGCGCACTTCTCTGCACTTATCAAAGACCCATCTCAACTTAATCATTTTGTATGGCCGGATCAAGATGGGAGACCGATTTACCATTAAAAACATAGAAGTCATCTAGAAATACCTCAAGAAACTTGCCGATATTCTCCTAAAAGAGTTTAATTACAAGTCGTTGAAATGTTGCCGAGGCATTACATAATCCAAAGGGCATCATTCGGTAGGCGTATGTTCCCCATTGAGTGACAAAGGTAGTCTTGGCTAATCCTGTTCTTTCACTTGGACTTGGTTGTACACGCTATATCCATCCATGAATGAGTATAAAGCATGTCCTGCCACTGTCTCCAACACTCTATCTGTGAAGGGAGGGGGAACCTATCATGTCATGTTGCAGCATTCAAACTCCGATAGTCAACACATATTCTAAGTTTGCCAGTCTCTCTTTTGGGTACAATGACAATTATGCTGACCCAATCAGAGTAATCCACTGGGTAGATTAATCCTGCTTGCTCCATTTTCTGTATATCTGTTTGGACTGCCTTGCCATAGTTGGGATTCATGCGGTATGGACCTTTAATCACAGGGTCTGCATCCGGATATAAGTCGATGTGATGCTCCATGAAATCAATGGGCACCCCCTTCAGATCCTTGTAGGACCAGGCAAAGACATCCACAAATTATTTAAAAAGGTCCGTGACTGCAGCTAGAAGATAGTCATGTTCCCATACCCAAGTGGCTAACTTCAAATGTCGGGGTCCTCAGTCCCTATGTTGAGATACCGCCAGTTTCGTGCCTCATCAATAGGGGCAATGCATTGGGATGTTGAGGTACTTGGTTCACCCATTCTCAGTCCTGTATGTGCTGGAGTATCTTCAAGGGGAAAGTCCCCCTCCACTTCTCTCAACCAAGATGGGGGGTTCTTGGGCACTGACTGAGATGTAGAATTAGTGGACATTGTAGATGTTGTATGCCTTCGATGCCTCGGTGGTTGTTTCAGCATGCCCTGGTAAGGTAAGCCTTCCACCTCATAAGTGGTTTTCGGAGAAGGCTTGTGGGCAGCTTGATTTACCTGTGCAACACATGACCGGACATCAGTTTTGCGACTGGTGTATGAAGTAGGTTTTCCAATAAGCCCCAGGAGAACCATTGGAGGGCAGGGATGCGGGTGCTAAAATACATCAAAGGCACACTTGATTATGGCATCACCTATACCAAGGCCAACATCTTGACCGGATTCCGTGACTCGGATTGGGCAGGAGACGTGGACAGCAGGAGATCAGTGACAGGGTAATGTTTCTCACTTGGATCTAGAGTTGTGTCATGGGTCAGCAAGTAGCAACCCACAGTTGCTCTTTTTTCTCTTGAGGCCGAGTACAAATCTGCATGCTTTACTTCTTGCAAGGCAGTGTGGTTGAGGAGGATTTTGGGGGACGTTTCTATGCCAACATTGTTGTTGCACTGACAGAACTCCTACATCAAGACCGATCTTTTGTTTGGGCCACCCCGCAACAACTAGCCTTTGATGATTTGAAGCATCACCTTGTGAAGGCCCCCATCCTCAAGCAGCCCGATTGGGATGTAATTTTTCATGTCCATGTGGATGCTAGTGGGTGAGCAGTAGGTGCTATACTGGCTCAACCTAACCAGGATACCAAGATTGATTTGCCCATCTACTTTGCCAGTCAACAACTCAATGGAGCAGAATGCAATTACAGTACCACAGAAAGGGAGGGCCTCGGCATGGTTTATGCCATGACCAAGTATCATCACTACCTCTTGGGCAACAAGTTTGTGATCATCACTGATCATCAAGCTCTTAAGTATTTATTGAATAAGCCTACTCTTGGTGGCCAGTTAAGCAGATGGATTCTTCTTTTTCAAGAATTTGAATTCGACATTGTGGTGAGGGCTAGGAGACTGCATCAACCTGTAGACCACTTGTCCAGGTTACATTCTGGGGAACTAGCCAGTGGTATCACCAATGAATTACCCAATGCAAGCTTGTTCGGGATGATGGCACTACCTGATGAATGCCTGTTTGTGGTGGACTGCTTCCCACCATGGTATGCCAACATAGTACACCTCTTGTCTACAGGTGGCTTTCCTCCAGGTCTAACTCCAATAGAGAAACACAAGTGGATCCTTCAAGCTGCTCCTTTTAAGTTGATTGCAGGTCAATTGTACAAGCTTGGGAAGGACCAGATCTTGAGACGGTGTGTGCTTCCCCACGAGACACAATCCATTCTTGAAGAGGCACACGTGAAGAGGCACACGCTGGCATAGGTGGAGGGCATATGGCCTCAGATGCTACTACTCGAAAGATCATGCATGCGGGGTTCTGGTGGCCCAAGCTCTTCCATGAACTGCCATGCTCATGTGACTAGATGTGATTCATGTCAACGAGCAGGTCCCAAGCCTACAAGGCACGAGTACCTTCCTCTCAAACCATTCACTCCGGTGCCCCCCTTCTATCATTGGGGATTGGATTTCATTGGACCCATCTCTCCTGCCACACGCCGAGGGAACAAGTATGGTCTGCTTGCCACCGACTATGGAACCAAATGGGTCAAAGCCAAGGAAGTCAAGAACTGTACAGCCCAGGTAGTAGCCACATTTCTATATGACCAGATCATCTCTCGGTTTGGCTGTCCTGTTGAGTTGATGAGTGATAGAGGGTCTCACTTCCTAAATGACACCATTGCTACACTGGTTCACCTACTACAAATAGTTCAAAAATTTTCATCTCCCTATTACCCATGTGCCAGTGGTCTAGCTGAGAGCTCAAATTGCACAATGTGCGAGATCATTTTCATCCCGTGCCACTTTCTCTCTCTAAGTGAGGCCTCCCTTTAAATGCGGCCTCCCTTTCACCCCGTGCCACTTTCTCTCTCTAAGTGAGGCCTCCCTCTAAATGTGGCCTCCCTTTTTCACTCCGTGTCACTTTCTCTCTCTAAGTGCCACCTCCTTTATTCATCCCATGTCACTTTTTCTCTCTAACTAGGGCCTCCCCTTTTCATCCTGTGTCACTTTCCCCTTCTCCTTCCACCCTATGTCCAATCCCCTACCTCTCTCTTACAAACTCCTCCTCTTTCCACTCTCTGTCCACCTCTACCTCTCTATTACAAAACCCTTCCCTTTCCACCCTATGTCCACCCCTACCTCTCTCTTACAAAACCCTTCCCTTTCCACCCTATGCCTAACCCCTACCTCTCTCTTACAAAACCCTTTTCTTTCCACCCTATGTCCAACCCCCCACCTCTCTCTTACAAACCCCTTCTCTTTCCACCCTCTTTCCAACCCCTACCTCTCCCTTACAAAACCCTTCCCTTTCCACCCTTTGTCCAACCCCTACCTATCTCATACAAAACCCTTCTCTTTCCACTCTCTATCCACCTCTACCTCTCTCTTACAAAACCCTTCCCTTTCCACCCTCTGTCCAACCCCTACCTCTCTCTTACAAAACCCTTCCCTTTCCACTCTTTGTCCACCTCTACCTCTCTCTTACAAAACCCTTCCCTTTCCACCCTATGTCCAACCCCCTACCTTTCTCTTACAAACTCCTTCTCTTTCCACTCTCTATCCACCTCTACCTCTCTCTTACAAAACCCTTCTCTTTCCACCCAATCCTTACCTCTCTCTTACAAAACCCTTCCCTTTCCACTCTCTGTCCACCTCTACCTCTCTCTTACAAAACCCTTCCCTTTCCACCCTATGTCCAACCCCCTACCTCTCTCTTACAAACTCCTCCTCTTTCCACTCTCTGTCCACCTCTACCTCTCCCTTACAAAACCCTTCTCTTTCCACCCTATGTCCAACCCCTACCTCTCTCTTACAAAACCCTTCCCTTTCCACTCTCTATCCACCTCTACCACTCTCTTACAAAACCCTTCCCTTTCCACCCTATGTCCAACCCCCCACCTCTCTCTTACAAACCCCTTCTCTTTCCACTGTTTGTCCAACCCCTACCTCTCTCTTACAAAATCCTTCTCTTTCCACCCTATGTCCAACCCCCACCTCTCTCTTACAAACACCTTCTCTTTCCACCCTATGTCCAACCCCCTACCTCTTTCGTACAAACTCCTTCTCTTTCCACTCTGTCCACCTCTACCTGTCTCTTACAAAACCCTTCCCTTTCCACCCTATGTCCAACCCCTACCTCTCTCTTACAAAACCCGTCCCTTTCCACCCTATGTCCAACCCCCCACCTCTCTCTTACAAACCCCTTCTCTTTCCACCCTATGTCCACCCCGCACCTCTCTCTTACAAACACCTTCTCTTTCCACCCTATGTCCAACCCCCTGCCTCTCTCTTACAAACCCCTTCTCTTTCCACCCTATGTCCAACCCCCTAACTCTCTCTTACAAACTCCTTCTCTTTCTACTCTCTGTCCACCTCTATCTCTCTCTTATAAAACCCTTCTCTTTCCACCCTATGTCCAACCCCCCACCTCTCTCTTATAAACCCCTTCTCTTTACACCCTCTGTCCAACCCCTACCTCTCTCTTACAAAACCCTTCCCTTTCCACCCCTACCTCTCTCTTACAAAACCCTTCCCTTTCCACCCTATGTCCAACCCCTACCTCTCTCTTACAAAACCCTTCCCTTTCCACCCTATGTCCAACCCCCTACCTCTCTCTTACAAACCCCTTCTCTTTCCACCCTATGTCCACTCCCCACCTCTCTCTTATAAACCCCTTCTCTTTCCACCCTATGTCCAACCCCGACCTCTCTCTTACAAGCACCTTCTCTTTCCACCCTATGTCCAACCCCCTACCTCTCTCTTACAAACACCTTCTCTTTCCACCCTCTATCCACCTCTACCTCTCTCTTACAAACACCTTCTCTCTCCACCCTATGTCACTCCCCCACCTCTCTCCTACCAATACTTCCTCTCTCCACCCTTTGTCACACTCATCTCTCTCTCTTACCAAAACCTTCTCTTTCCATCTTCCATCATCCTTGCGATGCACTTCCAACTAATTTTTAGCACTTCGCTAAATTTGGAGAATATGCTAAATTTGGCAAACATGCTATTTTTTGTGGATTCGGTTAAAATTGGCCATTTTGCTTTTTGGCTCTCTCCCCTCCATCGGTTCTCTCTACCCCCTTACACATTACATTCAAAAGAGCTATTTGCTAATTTTAGCTTTCTTGCTTTTTTTGTCAACTTTTCTCTTGCTTTTTGACAACTCTCCCCCCTATATATATCACCCTTTCTTTTGTCACCTCTATCCAATTCAGCCTTGCAAGCCTCCTGCTAGCGCCATCTCCTCTACCACATCTCTTGCTCCAGCTCCAGCCATCCTTGGGCCTTCCATCATCTCCTCCTTGGGCCTCTACTTGCTTCTAGGCCCTCTCTTCAACCAACCTCTCCATCCCAGCAGAATCTCTGAGTCCTCCTGGCTTCCAACTCTTGCTTCAGCCTCTATGAACTCTCCTCGCCAACCCACCTGGTCAACCAGCTCTCCCTCCTTCAGTTGCTCTGTGCATCCTTTCCATCTTCAGCTCCTCTCCATGCGTCCTCATAGCCTCTCTACGCACCAACTCTCTCCCTCTCCACACAGCTCCCCCTCCTCAATGCACCCCCCCCCTCCTCCCTCATCCGAACAGCCTCCCCCTCCTTCCACGCACCTCCCTCTCCTCCCTCCCTATAGCTTCTACGCAACTAGCCCCTCCCTTTCCTCCCTCCCTACAACTTCTACGCAGCTAGCCCCCCCTCTCCTCCCTCTCTACACCTTCTACGTAGCAGCCTACGCCTTCCTCTCCTCCCTCCCCACAGCTTCTACGTAGCTCTACCCCCCCCTCACCACCTCCGCTACCCTCTACGCAGCCCCTCTATGTACCCATCGATGTCCCCCTCTCTCGCCACCCTCTGCGTCACCTTCTACGCCCCCCTACCCTCTCCCGCCACCTTCTACATCCCCATATCCTCTACACCCCCCTACCCACCACCCTCTACACACCCCCTCCCGCCACCTTCTTACGTCCCCCTCACCCACCCACCCCTCCCTCAGTGCAACACCCCCTCCCACTCCTCCCTTAGTGCACCCCACCTCCCTCCATACCCTCTACGTCACCCCCACCCTCTACGTTCCCGTTCCCTTCTAGCTCTCTCTGCACCCCTCCCTCCCTATACCTCTACATCCGCCCCCTCCCTCCACCTCTCCGCTACCTACTCCCTCCTCCCTCTTCCTTTACTCTCCTCTCTCCAATCAATCTGACACACACCTCTCCCGGGGTCTCGACCGGCCTTTCCGGCCACAAGCTCCTATCTCGTTAGCCTCGACATCAGCACCCCCTCTTCAGTCCTTACCTCACCAGACATCTTATCTTGTAAGCCTCTACATCAGCACCCCCTCTTCAGTCCTTGCCTCTCTAGACCTTGACATCAACACCAACTCCTCGCTCTTTGCCTCTCCATAGGGAGCATTTCATGCCTGCCCACGATCGTCGCCTTTCTCCTATCCCCACGATCGTCGTCTTTCTCCTATCCCCATGACTGTCGACTTTGTCCTATCCCAACAGCTGTCACCTTTCGCCTATCTCCATGACCGTCTCGCCTTTTCTCCTATCCCCATGGCTGTCACCTTTTCCTATCCCCACAGCCATCGCCTTTTCCTATCCCCATGACGATTGCCTTTTTGTTATCCCCACGACCCGTTGCCATAGCTCCCAACCTGTCGGCCCGTCAACTTACGCTATCCCCACGGCCGTAGGGATACCAAAAACTATAAAAGGCCACCCTATCCCCTCGGGTCGTCGCCTTAGCAAAAGAAACAAAACTCTGTCAAAACTTTGCCAGATTTTTCCCAGCCCTTTGCCCTCTTCTAGCCTGCATTCCAAACCCCATTGAATGTCCTCAACCTCATCCTCCTCTAACTCGGCCTCCACCCCCCAAATCCATAGCCCATCGACCCCTCTGAATCCCAGAGTACACCCTCAAGGCCGAGCACCTTCATGTCGAGGTGACAGGGAAGGCAGTCTGCAACGGGTCCAAGGCCTGTCAGAGCTAGGGAGGCTTGTACCTATGGCTCCTTGAGGGATTGGTACGCGGCCGCATTTTGGTAGTGGAGGGTGTAATCATGCCCCTCATAGGCATATCCGGAGTGGATTGCACAGTCGTTGAGTTGTTGCAGATAGGCTTCTCCGAGTGGCGAGTGCACTTGGGACCTCAGAACCTTGTACTCCCCCTGCATTGGAGCTGGGGTACGCTTTTTGGATGTCTTTGAGGGGGTGGTCACAGCCGTTGCGTTGGGATTTCCTCCTCCGTTTGCAGTTCCTCTGCTAGAATGTCAGAGGACATTCGGGTTGTCCTTCGTATCCACCTCCATTATTAACATGCTCACTATTGGTGCATGCTCATCTTGATCACATCCCTTTTGAAGCATGTCTAATTGTTTCTTCCATAATCGGCAATCACTCTTTGGAGGCCTTCTTTTCTATTATAGAAGTAGCATGCCATGTTCATGCTCTTCATTTTCTCCCCTTGATAGGGTCTTCTTATATCTAGTTCTACTTGGTGGATGATTGCCATTTGTTCATGTTTATTGAACCAACAATCTTTGGTTATCTGGCTTGAGCAGTAGCAAATTTTACAATACCTACTCAATCGAAACTCATATAATGTGAGACCATTTGCTCTTCCTTTCTAAGGTGCCTCTAATGCCCATATATTTTAGAATCATCTTTAGCTCCTTCTTCTCGACCTTGGTGTCTTTTTTTATCAACACTTCATCTTCTTCTTCATCATCATTGTCCACTTCTTGAACAAGATGCATGCAAGAACAAGATGTCAACTAAATTGGTTTGCTTGCACTCCCACCGGTTTCTCTAGCACAAACACTTTGCATTACCCAATAGGATTGCCAAACGTTAGTGCCAAATGATGAACTAATAAAGAGAGGAAATGTATGCACATGAGTTGGAATCAATCTCCTACTATTACTCAACTAGTATTGGCAATCAAATATAGTCAAAGTCAAGGTTGGACATGGGTTGCCTTGGTAGTAGAAACAACCCTAACTTCTAGAACTCCAAGACCTTATATACACGAACTCCTCTTGACATTCACAGTGGTTTTGATCGATTGCATTTGTAATTGTTTGCACCTATCCATCCAAGGAGTAGATGCTAGAACATTATAAAATCCTATTGACTCCTATAGAACTAATATTGTGTAGTCTCAACGGTGACTCACGTGTCATGGGGATCTTGAAGGAATGCTGATGGAGCCTCCACTCCAAGATACTCCTTGCGAGAGCAATGCAAAGCACAAGCCATCTGCAAGTGTCACTCAAGCGGCTCCCATATTTTTGCAATGTGTTTCCACGAGAGAAAGAGGGAAAGGAGAGAAGGGAGAAGAGAGGGAGAAGGGGAGGAGAAGAGGAGAGTGAAGGGATATGGAGTGGCAAACACAAAGGCACTACAAAGGAAACAAGAGAACACCCAAGAATACTCTTGGAAGAGAAGAGGGAGCTTGTATTCCAAACCTGGCATCCAACAATGAAGACCAAAGTCAACCATTTGGCCTTTTATACAAGTCACCTTTTGAAGGGAGGGCCAACCCTTTTCCTTATACCACTCTCTCTCATATCTCTTTTGTTACAACCTCTTGGGCCCATATGGCACCAATGGGTCTTGTGTTATCCCATATATGAGATCCAAATGGCTCTTGTGTTATCCTTGCCAATTTGGATGATCCCGACGCCTACCTCTATCTTAAGTAATTTGAGGCTCAAAACCCACAAGACAAGAATGATGTTGAGCCATTTGCGGCTAAAACCCATCCGGCCAGATCCGTCACTGTGCTCCATGGCTATGGTGGCTATTAACATGCCTCCCTTCTTGTTGTTGAGCCACCCTCGAATCAACAACCCCGCTGGAGTAGGTGGGTGGAGAGGGCTGTCTGAAGGACTACATAGTGGTCCAACTAGCAGGAGATGATCCACGTGAAGTACGAGAACGAAACTTCCAAAAGCGGGTGGCATGCATGTCCTTGAAGGTGCGAATGTGGTGGCCATGGAGGTTGCGGACTTAAAGGTAGAGGCGGAGGTCCTAGAGCTAAGAGGAGCCGATCTTGAGGTTGAAGACAATCTGGTTGTTGAGATTATGGAGCTTGTCATCAATGGGCCGACTGTGGGCGGGGAGATCATGGAGGAGAAAGAGGATGAGGTGATTGAAGTGGACCGCTGCAACCACCGCGGGGTCTGGAACAGAGCCATAGGTGTCGTTGAATGACTGGAGGCGAAAGAAAAATCCCTCCTGAGTCGTTTCCTTGGGAAAATTGTACTTTGGGAAGTTGTAAAGAATATTTGGGTCCTTTCATTGGAGTTCCTAGAAGTGGGCCCAGGTCCATCGTCGTTCCATGGGCATTTATAGGGGGTGGATCCGCCGGTTGACGTGTGCGCTGTGATAGTAGCGCCAAAATTGCTCCTTCAAAAAAGGGTTGAAGGACTATAGATCGGGTTGCCATTGGACATCTTTGGGTGGGGATGAGGGGAGTGCTGGAGGGACATCGTCGCTCGTCATCCATGGGCATAGGTTCCTCAGCAGTATTTGCAGGGTGACGGATCGATGGGCATAGGTTCAAAATTCATCGGCTTCAAGAGTGTGTTGAGCGCCTCATCGAGAAGGTCAACAGGAGCATTGGAGTAGATGGGACTGGGAGGTCCCATGTTGTGCAAAGCTTGTGTTGGAGGCGGTGGAGGAGTACTCTGGGAGGTTTGTGCGGGGTAGAGGGGGCGAGACGGGATTGGTGGGTTGGGCAGGATCTGTAGGAGGTGGCTGCGGAATTTCAGCGAGGGGACAGTGGAGTTGAAGATAGCTATGGTTTCCTGGCCTTCCTCGGTGACATCTTTGGGATAAGCTACATGAATAATTTCAAAATTATTGACCAGGGACTCGCGGGAGTCCTGGAGAGCCTCTAGCACCCAGCTATACAAAATGATTATTCCGAGGGGATGGTAGGTGGTGGAGCGGTATGCAACTAGGTGCCCTTGCATTTGGACGGTGGAGGCCCGGCCATAGGTCTACATCCAGTTGATGTCAGCTTGGAGGCTGTCGGCAATGCAAACCCATGGGCTGAGTTCATTGGGCTTCGCTAGTTGTATCACTTCATCCTGTGGTGGATAATTTGTGGACTATGTGATGACCCAACACTATGCCTGGAAGTTTAGCAGGATGGGGTGAGCAACGAGGGTCTGAAGATCGAAAGGACAGAGGAGGGAGAGAATGGCGGGCTGAAAGTCAAGGGAGAAATAAGACATGGCAAGGATGGCACGATAGTCATCGAGATTGCGGCGGCGGAGGATGGTTTGGAGTGCATTGGGCGGCAGAGGGGCGGTGAGGTCTATGTGGAAAATCAAGTTCTATGCATGGAGTGCATCGAAGTGCCTTTGGAGTGTTTGGGGGACAGTGCATGGGGCAAGAGTGTAAATGGCGAGTTGTGCGGAGACCTCCCAGTACCTTTAGAACTCCTGCTGCTCCCTGTCTTCCAATGTCGATTCCCCTGGGAGGCCAGAGGTGCACAGGCTCTCATTCTCTGCCTACATGGTGATGGTGAGAGTGCGCTCCTGTGTTAGGAAATTTTGGAGGGTTTGGATCTATCTGTCAGACCCCTCCCTGAGTCTAGCTTGCTGTTCCTCTGCTTGCGCCCTGCGTTTCGTGGCATGAAGGCTGGATTCTGCCTTTTCCAATTGGTCCATGAGGGTTTGGACCGTGGATTCATTGGCAAAAATCTCATCCTTGAGCTTGGTGAGGGAGACTTCTAGCTCTTCGGCCTTGGCCTGATATTCCTCCGCTCTGTCGAGGGCGGTTTGTCCGGTAGCTTGTGCGCGACCATAAGCGTGTGGCTGTTGCGCGTGATGAGCTGTGCTTGGAGGAGAGAGGATGACAGCTGGGAGGCGTGCTCTTTCCTCCTATGCAAAATTGTTCATGCCACTTGTGGGAGTTGGGCCATCACATCCAGCATAGCTGGAGCTCCATCTGTGTGAGAGCTGCTCGGCTAACATGGTGTTGTAGCCACCCGAGGTCTAGTATTGGGGTGCGCTACAATATTGGAGGGCTTCTATGAGCCCGGCCCATGGGGACGAAGAGGTTCCAGTGATGAAGGAGGCGGTCTCTTGTGGTTGGGCGGAAGTTGAGGCCAAGACTTGGGGAGTAGAGGGGGTGGGCTGAGTGCTTTGGGCTCTAGGGTGTAGGCCAATGTGTACGGTATCGTCCCCAGGGAAGTCTTTGATGTTGGGTGGCGGCCTTGCCCTTAGAGAGTGGAGTGGAATGCTGGAGACGATGCTACCTTCTTAGGAATTCCCACACACCTAGTGGTCCTCGTATTGGGCGCACAACTGGCTGTCAAGGGGTGGTTGAGCGAGATGGCTGGAGGGGGTGGCACTCAAATCTATCCTTGGTCATTTGGGTACAGCCACACTGTCTCCTCTTCTTTTGCTAGAACCAGTCCTGAGGCTACTTTGTCAACCAGCCCATATCCAATTGGCAGTTGCTACAGAATATGGTAGAGCACAATATAGCATGGGGTTGCCTAGGACCTCGCCGTGAGTCTTGAGGTCTTCTTGCATCTAGGTGCAAAAGTAGTCCGCCCAGTTGTTGGTCACCTGTGGTGCTGCCAATCTTGCAAGGATGCTGGGCATGATTGATTGGTGGTGGTCCGTATGCTTGACCTGGGTCAGGCACCACTGGAGCACTCGTGCTGATTTCTCCAGCTCCGGCTTGGTGAGTTCATAGAAGTGGATGCGGCCCTTACTCTTCTTCTGGTCATAGTTGTAGATTTTGTTGAGGGCCTTGTGCAGTTTTTTCTTATGGGAGTACTTTTTTGCAATGATGGGGAGGCCGAAGGCAGCATGCACCACGTCCACATCGAGGTGGTAGAAGTGGGGGGTGCCTGTTGCATCGCGGAGGATGCCGATGTTGGTGTTCGAGTTGTAAGCCTGGAGGAATTCCCATCATAAGCTCAGAAGGAGCAACCCAGACGAGCCCGAAGAAGGTGATGGAGGGAGGGTTCCATTGGAAAGAAGAAAATAAAATTGTGAAGAAAGTGAGACTTGCTCTCAAGAAAAAGAACTTCTCATCGAAGTAGGGGAGTCATTAGGTCAACAACCAATAAATGATCAACTGATGGGACAGAAGGAATGGATGAAGGAGGGCAACAAACCTAAGAGCGAGGACAAATCTGAAGGACCAGTGGAAGAGAAATAGATCATGGGAGCCTGGGATTACAGGAACTAAACATGATGATATCCATTGGTGAGCTAATGCAGCTTGCTCTCCACTATGTGAAATTATTTCAAAGTCTAGTCATCAACAATGACTTGTAGCCGCATCCCTCATGACAAGGTTTGAGGTGATAAAAATGATGATCTGGGATGAATAGATGCCCATGATCAATGTCAACATCCAGGATATATGGTAAGGTAAGTGCTGATGATGGGGGATTAGGAGTAAACATTATCTTCGACGAAGTGCATGCTAAAGTTGAAGAGCTTGAAGCCTCTCCATTTAAATTTTGTATTGCAAATTAGTGATTGGTGATCCATGGGTATGCTGAAGAACATCTACATCAAGATCAAATGGATCATACTCCACAATCATGTTCATCGTGGTCAGGATGCAAAGTGAAGAGGGATTCCCAATGCTATTGGGACGACCATGGTTGAAGGGTGCCAAGGTGAGAAAACATGCGTGCCTCAGGATCTATGGAGTGCTCTAAGGTGGATGGAACCTATGTGGAAACATGATGAAGAGAATGCTCATGACGTGTACCTCAATTCAATTAGATTCCAAGATAGATTAGCTTGGACTCATAAACAGAATCTCGAGTGAATGTGCATTTCTTCTATTCAACAATACATGATATCGATCCACATCCTCACATCATGTAGTCCACATCCTAGGGTGGCTACTTTAATACATTCCTATACCATAACTTAGCCTCTAATTATGTGCTCATGGCAACATATCTCAACACCTCCCCTTGGTGCCATGATCCATTGGCTACCGTAAGGTGGTCAGATGTGAGTTTACATTCCATCACCTCCCCTTAGTGCATACCGTGCTACATAAGGTGGTCAAGTGTGGGTATTACAAGATCAAATCCTCCCCTGGGTGCTTACATGGCTACTCTCAGGTGGTCAGGCTTGATTTACAAACACGTGGGCTGAAGGTGGCAAGGTTTTTGGTTCTCAATACATGTTGTCGATGGCGTTCTCTTCTTTGCTTGATGTAGATTGATGCATGATGCTTTTTCTTCCATGTGCCTTAATGCTTTATGTGTGGATGCCATGTTCTGTGCTATGGTCATCTCATGCACTTGTGCTTCCAGCATGCTTTTTGCATTCATGCATTGCTTTAGCATTTGTTTGCAAAGGTCTTACCATGAGCTTCGTTTTGCTTCAATGGCAGTGTCTAATCAATGATTTTGACTTAACAAGCACGTAGAGTTTAAAAAGACGATCACTTTTCCTTTTTGGAGTGTGTGCAAATTCCTCCTAGATTGCGAGTTATGGCTTGTCAAAGTTTTGATCAAGAAGAGGGGCAATCGATGATGTGGCAGAGGCTGTTCACATGCAGCTTGCAACATTGTGCTTGGGTGGCACTATGTGCTAGCTTGCCACATGTCACTTTATAGACTAACCCAAGTGTAGTTGACTAATCCAATCTTATCTGAGTTAACCTCCTATGTGCCACGTGTTAATTTGTTGACCAATGAGCAGACTATGGTGACGTTAGCTAACCCTACATGCCACGTGTCAAGTAAGGAAACCTTTGAGGCAAGGCGACACTGAAGAGGTGACGAGTGTTCTCAACACTCGGCCTCCATCGCCCTCTCACCTCTGCACGGTGGGTTATTGCATAATGATGATGCGTCGCATCTGATGCTGAGAAGGCCGACTGGTTGTTGATAAGGCATAGCTTGGTTGGTGTTGGCGCAGTTCGTTGTTGATCATGGTGGAGTTGGAGCCCATGGAGAAGCACTATCGGCTGTTTTGAGGACTGAACAAGAGATTCTCTCAGGATGGAAGAGTTTCTTAGCGCCATGACAGATGTTGGGGACACTTTCTCCTTCATTATCGATGGAGCGCAAGCATTGGATGCTCGGCATCATGATGGCCAAGAAAGAGTAGATGCAAAGCACCGAGAAGCAGCAGATTTGAACTTGAAGTCTTGAAGGGAAGATTCGTGATTTTTCAGCTATGGCGTGACACCGTGATTCTATGCAGGTTGAATTTATCGAGTAGAGATTGGACTCATTCGAATATCAGCTATGGCATACGCTTCCGTGCGGTAATTCTTCCTTACAGCTCAAGCCATGATTTCGAGCTGTGAGAATGCAGATGAGTGCATGGTGCTGGTCAACGAGGCCTTGTACGACATTTGCTTCTGCAGATCTCCAACATTTGGAGATCTGAACCACCTTATTTCAAAAACCATGACTGGAGTCACATGCGGTTTAAGATTCCTTGGGCAATTGAACTCCAACCTGGGTAAACTGGTCGTCAATCTGATTCCCTTTCCAAGACTCCCCTTCTTTATGGTGGGTTTCACTCCTCTCACTTCAAGAGGATCACAGCAGTACCGAGAATCCTCTCAGGCAATTGATCTCTCATCCATCCGTTAATCCAATCTCTTTGCACGGGCAGCCAATCAATCTGATGTCGATGTTGATTAGCGTCTCAATCTCAATTTCTCAGACTCTCATATCACTCGAGTTTTAGAGAGAAATCATTATGTCTACCTAGAACCGTAGACTTTAGCCGATCGTAACCGATGTCAATCTCTCTTTTTTTCTCTCTAAGAAGGAATGTTAATGAAACCTCAAAAGAACTCTCAAGATCTAAAACTAATCTTACATTTTGAAACTCATCTAGGAATGGGAGCAATCCTAGTGAACTACTATTGAGCTAAACTAGGAGAGCTAAGCTTATGCTCTGATACCATGAGAAAACATGCATGCCTCAGGATCTACAGAGTGCTCTAAGGTGGATGGAACCTATGTGGAAACATGATGAAGAGAATGCTCATGACATGTACCTCAAGTCAATTAGGTTCCAAGATAGATTAGCTTGGATTCATAAACAGAATCTTGAGTGAATGTGCATTTCTTCTATTCAACAATACATGATAGGCTTCTTACAATGCATGCGTGTGTGTGTACATTATAGATCTACATGCATGCAGGCATGTACATCATATAAATTAGAACACTTTAGACACACTATCTTCCTAATGATGTACTTTTTACCTCTTACAAGATATTATTTTGTATATAGTGTTGTTTAAGCCTTTTGTCTTGAAATGTACACTTTCAATGTCTCAATAGTGTAGGGTAGGCATTGAATATAAAGCTATTCACATTATATTTTTATGAGTCCATCATAAAAGTGGATGTACCTAATTGCCTTTACAAATTGTTAGGAATTGCACTAGGAGACATTAAAAGGAATGCATCAATTTCTTTGTGGAGAAGTGAGGTGGGAAATTAAAGCCTTGTTATTTGTTCCACTTTAATATATAAAATAAGGAAATGATTCTTTTGTATTCACTAAAGTAATATTGTCATGACAATATAAACAATGTATGGGACAACATTCTTCATATAATCAATGGAGGAGATGAGTTTGAAAATGACATGAGCGATTTTGTCACAACTTGAAGAAATGCTCATAATTCTTTGTGTCAGAGACTCTCCAACTTTGTTGTTAATGAGACATGCATATATGCATCTTGCATTGGGCATAATGGCTTTTAGATATTCAAAAATTTGAAAGCTCATTAGCAAAATGAGGATTTGATTCAAAAAAGTCATGAATGGAAGATCATAAATTAAATATTTTTACAACACTCCAACGCTATGGTGCTAGTTACTTGTAAACACCAAAGATATCATCCAAAATTCATAGCATCAATTGATAGTTGTAAGGTATCTTCATCAATCTACATCATAAGACACACCAATGGCCCAAAATTAATATGAGTGAACTACATAAGCAAACAAGATATTAACATTATCTTTAATACAAAATGAAGATTAGCAAATAGAGTATCGTCATGAACTTGGACCTTTCAAGAAACACCAAAACCATGTAGACAATAAAAGTTTTGATGATTTTTTGGAACATTAGACAATGCATGCAAATGGAGATGAATCATATTTCTTATAGATTGTATCATATTTTTGACATATTAGCAAACCATAGCTTAGTTGAGTAGAGTAAATCAATGCATTCAACATAGCCTACTTAAGGGGACACAGCTAATTGATTTTGCCCTTCCACCTTGTAGCAACTTCATTCCATTAACAGAAGTTGCAAATGATACTATATTTATAATGTTGTGAGCCTTGCTATTAAAGCCATTACACATGAGCATCAAAAACATATGCACAATGAGTATCAAAATGCAAATTTGGAAGCTAATGGGTTTAATGGAGTAAGGATGCATTGGGAGAGTCAAATTTTTGGGAGAAAACCAACATCTCTCGTTGCCAGTTTTTGACTAATAGACCACAAATCATCAAGATTGATGGGAGCATGTGGACACACGCAAGAGCTAATTGCATGTGTAATGCAAAGTAGTTTGAATCACTATCGTTGCAGAACAATGTGCAGAGAAATAGGTAGAAAGAAGCATAGAAGCCACATGGTTTGGATACACACAGGAGGTATGCCTGCCCACCTAGCCAAAAAAGTGGCTCTTTGGTGCCACGTGTTGAGGTGCCATTGGGTGCATGAAAAGCACCGAATGGATAATCTTGGGCAGATAAGACCCCCTGCCCAAGCACTTGGGTGAGGGATTTCTTCATATGAAAAAATAAATGCCCTTTAATTCACCTGCACCTGGCGGGACTCAATCGCTCGTCATGTAATTGAAAACATTATCCACCAAGGATGTGTACGCAACCTTGCTCGTCAGAAGCCGAAATGTTGAGGCTTGGGCGGGTGAGGTTTTGGTGTGTAACCACCTTGTGTTAAATTGTAGTAGTAGGTCCATGCTTGCGATGCTATTGATTTAATTTAGGGTTTAAGGTTTAGGGTTTCGCGTAGGTTGCAATTTGGATAGGTTCTAACTAGTAAACTAGAGTGCATTCTTTGGGTAGGTGGAAATGTAGAAATGAGCCGGGTGATGCTAGGTAGATTCCCATTAGGTTGGGTTCAGATGGGGTGGTATTAGCGAAACCCTTCTTTTGGGAGGACGATTGTCGCTATATGATGTGGCATAAAAATCTAGCCATGCACGTTTCACGGCTCTATATGTGGGTCCTCGCAAAGGTGATTGACCACGTAGGTTCAAATCCTGATTTTTGGAGGCGGTCAGATTTTGTAATTGGTTAGAGGTATATGTACTGGTGCTTTGGTAGGAATGTTCCTTCAATCAGGCATGTCCTGGGTCGAACATCATTGTGCGAAGTTGGGGGGTGTGTGTGTGTGTGAAAATTGCAATGCCCCATTGTTGCATGGATGCCTATTGCTCCATTTGAAACAAACCTTATCTGACAAGACAAGACAAGATAGACAACTGGAAGAGAAATATTAGGTGTCATTTGAAGCTTGGGAAAGCCTTAGGTGAGCTAGGCTAACCGTGGTTGGGTGGGGCGACCGGATGGACACCGGCACGTGTCGGCGGCCCAGTCTTCGTCGTCGTCTTCTTCTTAGGGTATCTTGTTCTACGCTCATTTTTCAATTGTTGTTGTTCGTTGTCTGTCGTTTGCTTTGTTTTTGGGATTTTGCTCACAAAGCTGCTGTGCTCCATCGCCAAACACCGCCAAGCTCCATCGACTAAACTCAGCTCTCACCATCGCCAGGTTCTGCCGCTTTTCTCACCTCCCCCTTTGTGCGCAACCTTGTTTGGTAGAGGCCAAAATCGCGTAGCAGGACGAGTCCGAAGGGCAAAGGAAACAGAGAGAGAGAGAGAGAGAGAGAGAGAGAGAGAGAGAGAGAAAGCGCAAGAAATCAAGCGAGCGAGCGAGCGAGAGACAGAGAGAGGTACTTGTTCGATCTTCAGGTTGCCGAAATGCTGCTCAGAGAACTAAGGATTTGACAGAAAGCATCTATACTTTGAGAACGCCGGTACTGGCTTCCGAAACTGCTGCACAGAAAGCATCTATACTTTGAGAAGAACCGCTCTCACAACCCTAGCCTTGGCTTCATCCTTTTGTTGCTTGCACAGGAATTCCATCTCCCATATGCTCCTTGTTAGGGTTCTCTCTTCTTCTGCTTTCTTTCCTCCTCCCCTACCTATGTCATCGCCTTCCCCTCCCCCTTGTCTTCTTCTTCCCCTCCATTTTCCTCTTCCCGTGTCGTCTTCTTCTGCTTCAGCTCCTTCTCCTTATTCCTTTACAGGCCTCCGCAAAATCGCTACCACTCGTCCCCTTCCCGATTAGGAGGAACTGCTCCTTTACTCCCATTCGGGAGAGCTGGCCTGTGTAACGGAACAGGTTGTGTAAAGGAAAGGTTGGGCAGGCGGGCGCGCGGACGAGGAAAGATACAAAACTATTCTCCTCGGCAACTTTTCCGTAACTATGTGCACTATTAGGGTTCTTTCTTTGTCCCCTCTCCCGCGACTGTACAGGTTCAATGGCAGGAACCTGTTAAGGTAGACGCAGATGTACAACTCTGGTGCAGGTGATGTCCGATCTACAGCTTTTTCCTATGCTCGGGATACTTTGTCTTCTATGCCTCCAGACCATCCTTCCACCTGGGATAGGGAAGTTTTCAGCAGAGAAAAGCTTGATCGAGCAGACAGGGATAGATATACACGAGGGGAAAAGGAATGGCCTTCCGACAGATCTCCGTCCGGTCTGTCATCCCGCAGGTCTTCTTCCGTGCTCGCCGTCAACGGAGGCCTGCTAAGCTCTCCGATCAAAAGATGGGGTTTAGGTACTTTTCAATTTGCTGATCTTGCTATATTTTGTGTGCCCTGGTGACCTAAACGTTGTTTCAAATTGGTCGCGTTATATGCCGTCCCCCTTGTTCTCATATACTGTGTGTCAGAGTAGTAATGTGAGCGGTCTAAACGTCTCTCGTCTTCTTACACTGTCGTAAAAAAAAATCATATTTTAGGTGGGTTACTTCTGGTGTGTTGCAGTCAAAAATAGTAAGCCGACAAGGCTTCTTATCCTACGCTTCTGTTTGTTTCTGGTTGTGCAGGTCGGCGTGCAGCTGTTTTTGAGAAAGGCAGGTATGGGATTGCAGTGGGTCGTTCTTCTAGTTCTTCCACTCTTCAGGGTTCAGCTGCGGAAAACAAGAAGGGAGATACAGATTCTCGCAGCTTGTCAGGGGGCATGTATCCTGTTTATGGCTGGGGCTCCGTCACAGGAAGACCAAGCAAAGAAGTGGATGGGCCACATTCTAGAGATTCGTGCCTCTCTCCCACCAATGATTCTAGCCCTTGGATGAAACTTGCCTCTCAACCATACGGAGGTCAAACTGTCGTTGGCTCATTGGATCAAGCACGGTCAAAGTTTAGCAATCCTTCGGGTTGGGATACACAACACAGAGAGCCAGATTTCAGAGAGAAAAATTGGAAGCAGCCTGGATTACACCGAAGAACGGGTTTGCTCCGCAAGGTTGATTCTGGCAGAGATTGGAATTTAGGTGACACCGAGTTGGAGGGAAGATTGGACAGATATGGCAATTCTTCTAATAGGGAACATATGAATCAAAATGTTTTAGGTGGCAGCAAAGAACACTCTCGCCGTGATGGAAGGGCCCAGGATAGGGCTTTGTTGTCCTCTTTGCCTTCATGGGCTCCTGACACTGGTGCTCAGTCATTTGGGTCTAAAGTTTCTGAAAGAATAACAGCTGTCCAACCAACTCGACATGGCTTTGGGCACAAATCTACTCGGGAAGGTGTAGGACATGTATCGCCTAGGAAACGGCCACGTCTCATGTGGGGTCAGGGACTTGCAAAATATGAAAAGGACAGGGTTGAGGAGGACCCAGCAGTTGGCAAGAAGTTTGAGGAACAGAGTGAGGGGGACCCAGCAGTTGGTAAGAAATTTGAGGAAGGGAGTGAGGAGGACCCAGCAGTTGGCAGTAAGTGTGAGGAAGAGAGGAGCAATGGTTTCGGCAGTGTGATGCCATTAGATAGACCTACTGGAGGCAATGTGGTTCCTTCCAGCCAGTACAATTGTCGTCCATGTGCAGATCAAAATCATAATTCCGGTGAGAATTTGTAAGCTATTGATGCAGTGTCCACTTAATCAGGGTCTTTTGCATGTTTCCCCCAAACCTAATGTCAATGTGAGCCCAGAGCAAGATTGCATTTTGTTGTGTCACAAGTCTTCCATGCCATAGAAATCCAGTTTACTGTCGCTTAGATTTTCAATTCTTGGTTGCATAATATGTTTAGTAGTCTGGCAATGTTTTGCTCAAGCTACCTGGTTTTGCCCTGAGTTTCTCTTCCTTTGGTAGAAGCCTGCTTTCTGAGGGGCTTTTTTGCAGTGCTTCAAATGCTTCTTGGTCTGCGGGTTTCAGTTTTATTTGTGGTTTGCGGTGTTGCGATTCTCTCCTCCATACATAGTATCTCATCGTTCTCCATGTATGGGTGCGATGCAATGTCATTTTTATGGAATATTGGTGTGTAAAGTGATTGATTTGATATGTTTGCAAAATAGACATTAATTGTACAGCACTGTTGCATAGGTTGTGGTGTTTGCCTCCTATTGTTTATACTATTCCCTTGATTGCATATTAAATTGAATAGGACTAATGAAAAGGGAACTTGGTGGTACAGGTTCCATTGTATTTGCTACTGGATGTGCGGAAGTGTTCCCTTCAAGACTTCAAGAGAGTACTATTTGTGCCAGCCAGGAAACTTCAACTGGGAAAAAGATGGCTGGTGAACAGAATGGCATTTTTAGAAATTTGGAATCACGGCCAACAAGTTTTGAGCACTGGACATCAACAACTTTCTTTTCTCAAACCCCAATGCTCGAGGATGATCAGGCTCTTCTTGCCAGCTGTGAGGATTTAGATAAAGAGTTGCTTATGGAGCAGGTTGAGAAAGTAGAGGTTGAGATTGATTTTGTGGAAAAGGAGCTTGTCAAGTTGGAAAATCAGTATGAATATGTTGAGGGAGATCATTTGAACATAGTGGCAGCTCAAGACTCCAATGTACATTCTGCAAGATATGCTTCCAAATTTCCAGCTAAAGCATCCAGTACTCAGCAAGAGGTTTTAGGCTCTCCAGCTTGCTCGTCACATATTGCCTCCAAAGAAGGCGAGACTATGGAAGATGTGACACTGCATTCAGAGGATCATATAAGCAAGGTTTTGGTGCAGGAAGTTGAAGTCACAGATCAGAATGTGCAGAATGTGGCCTCGGGACATACTGCAGAAATTGCAATGGGAAGTCTCATGGCTGATTGTGAGCAAGGTGGAAATTGTTTTTTAAGAAACCTGGGCATTGAATATCTTCCTGTGGAACCCCAAAAAAAATTGACTTTTGAGGCTGATCAGATAAATTTCCCCCCTGCAAAAAAGGAAGGTGATCAGGGAGTTAATGTGCAACTGAAAGAAAGATTTGTTTCTTGCATCTTACAAGCAAACCAAGAAATGGCAAAATGCTCTTTTGATAGTTTATCTCACCTGCTTCCTAACTGTCGTCCCAATGGCATAAGGAAGCCCCATGAGAACGGGAAGGTTTATGGAAGCCCTCAAGAGGCTGAGGTCTGGAAACTCAATATAGAAAGCCATGAAAGTAAAAGGAAGTTTTTGGAGCGGAAAGCTGCAGAGAAGAAATGCTTTTTGAGATTTTCGGAGATGGTTTTGGCTGTTAAACATAGGGCTTTGACAGAGTTTTGGAAGGAGGAATACGATGTCAATAGCCAGTGGAAAGATAGTGCAAAGGGTCTTCGTTGGTGGGAGCATGAACAACATAATGACAGTGCTCCCCCAATAGAAGGGTCATTTGTGAGGCAACACCATGTTACATGTAAGCTTATTTTCCATGAGTTTTTGTGATGGAATTGAATTGAAATACAAAATTATCATGCCTGACTTTGAGGGTATGAAATAATGAGTGTTGTGTTTTCAAGCTGTGCCTACCATTTTGTACAATGGTTAATCATGTTTTGTGCAATGTTTTTTTCCCCAGAGAAGAGAAACAATTTGTCCAATGTTCTAATGAATTTTATTGAAAATAGAAACTTACTTGTCTGACTTCGAGAGTGCTAAGCATATGCTGTCTGTTGTTTTATTTTTCCTTTGCATAGGCTTGACAGTGCCTGATGCTGCTATTGGAGAGGTTCAAGTTCTTGAAGAGCCACAGCCTCTTTTTGGTCATCAAAGAGCTTTTCTGCGAATGCCGGCAATGTTTTTGGATGATAAGGAGAGAGATTTTCATAGATTCGTTTCAAACAATGCCTTGGTTGAGGACCCGCTCGCTGTAGAGCAAGAACGAAAGGTCATGAACCCTTGGTTGAGGGATGAGGAGAAAATTTTTCTGGATAAGCTTTCTTTATTTGGTAAGAACTTCAGCAAAATTGCCTCGTTTCTTGAACATAAGACAGTTGCTGATTGTGTTGAGTTTTACTATCGAAATCAGAAGTCCGAAGATTTTGCAAGGGTGCATGCTAGGTCTCAGTTGAAAAAGCAGAGAGGCTATTCCCGAGCTGGTGCCTCATACCTTGTGACTACCACCACAGCTAATAGTAGACATCGAGATATTGGTGCTACTCGTGCTGAAGGTCTAACATTAGTGGCTGCTGCTGCAGCTGCCATGTCTAACCCAAGAGAATTTTCCAAAATGGTCAGGAATACAAATTCGATTGTTGAATGTGCTCGACACCTTTCTACTGACTCTCAACTTTTAAATACTCCATCCAAACTGAGTAGGTGGAAGGAAGAGTGCAGCATGAATGATGTCTCTGCTCTTGTAATTTTGTCGACTGCAGCCACAAGCTTTTCTCCTGCTACTGATCCCAGTTTGCGTGCCTATAGTGATAAAAAGTCAAACAAGCAGGGATCCAACTTGGTTAAGCCTGTAGGGAAGGGTTACCATGGACAGCAGCAATCAGGGTTAAAAGGAGCCCGGAACATGCATGCCCGCTTTTTGAATGGTTCTAGTGAAGGATTAGATTCCCTGTGGACTGACAGTGAAAGGGATCTTTTCACTAGCGCTTTGGCCATGTTTGGGAAGGATTTCCATAGGATTTCGTTAAGCGTTGGTTCTAAAAGTCAGGGTCAATGCAAAGCCTTTTTCAGCAAATCACGAAAGCGCTTGGGTCTGGATCAGTTGGTTGAGCGTTATAAGGCAACTTTACAAGCTGACAGAGACCTCAGCATGGATTCAAAACCTTCCCAGAATGCTGATGCAGTCGTAAGTATTGGAACAAATGATATATATTGCAAACCATCCACACAAGAGATGGAGAGTGTGCAAGGGGAAAGATCAGAACAGCAGGTAAAAAATGAGGACAAGGTATCAGATGTGGAAGTATCCCTGGAGACTGAATCAAGCAATGTGCTTAAGGCCCAGGGTGTAAATCAAGATGCCGAATTTAGTGTTGTAATAAGTGCATTGAAATCCTTGCAAGCTGGGACATTGACCACTGATAAAATGCCTGACTCTGGTGATGCATGTAAAACATTGCCAAGTGCCTCTGATGATGCTGTGAAAGAACAGTATTTTGCTGCCAACAATGGGTTAATGCCAACAGATACGTCTCAGGACTCCTGTCTTATCAAAGAAGCTCGAGTTGATGCTGTCCAAAGCTGTGCTCAAGAAACAAGTTTAGTAACAGTAGGGACATTGGTATCCAATACTGAGCCTGTGATTATCAAGATCAATCCTATTGCAGCTCCTAACACTGTGCAGGATCTTTTCAACACAGCACCTTCTCTTGTCCCTGTCTGTGGGATGTCGGCACCTTTGTTGAGTGCTCTCACAGCTGCCCCTCTGATGCAGCCTGCGCTGGTGAAAAAGAAAAGCCCAAAAGTGATGGAGAGCAAGACCAGGAAAGAGCCAACGTCGTGGACCCAAGAAGAAAAAGAAAAGTTCATTGACATAATCAGGAACCATGGTAGGGATTGGGCCCTTTTGCATGAATGCTTGCCAACAAAGTCTTTAACTCAAATCAAAACTTATTATCAGAATTCAAAGGCAAAACTGGGGCTTGCACTTGAAAGGACGCTGAGTGGTAGTGGAAGAGGTGATCCATCAAGGAAACGCAAGGCAGAAGATTCAGATGTGAACAGCAGTGCTGGATCAGGTCGGCCACAGAAAGTAGCTTTGCAAGCTGATGAGAACTACTTCAGGGTCAATCTAGGAGCTCTAGAAAGTCCTGAAGCTCTCACATATTCTACTCTTGGCAGAAATTCAGCTGAAGTTCGAGACAGTACGATTAGTCCACAAAACATTTTGCATCCTGCCTCAGCCATTACCTCTATGTATAATCCTCCCTTTTACATTTCACCCAGCCTTTGCCCTGTACAGCCATATGTTCATCCTACTTCTCTGAACACACAACGGGTGGTTAATCACCAGGAACCACAGCTGTCTATGGAACCTCTAGTTCAACTGCTACAGCAGCAAACATCTATTCACCAGCTACAGCAGCTGCAGACTCTGCCTATTCCTGTGGTGGAGCATCTCCTTAAACTAGCAGCCCTATACCCACAGCAATTAAACCCCCAGGCTTTACTCCAGCACCAACAGCAGCACCAGGGAGTGGTACAGCACTTGCAACAGCATGTACCGGAAGGAGTTTTCGTTCAGCAGCAGGTGGAGCCTCAGCTTGTCCAGGGGCATCGACAGCAACAGCTTCAGCTTGAGGCTCAGCAAGTTCCATACAAGCTTCAGCAGGTTTCAAGTCACAATCAGATGCATTCCCAACAACCACCGTCGACTCAAGGTGTACCTATGCAAGTTGTGTGCCAAGAGCAGGTGACAGGTCAATCTAAATCTTCGTGTCTACAGCAGCAGAAATCACTGCAGTTTCAATCTCAGCTTTATGATATTCACTCAACCTTGCAAGGTTTGCTTCAGCAGCAGCAGACAACCCAGCAGCACCAGCTTCAGCAGTCCCAACTTCACTTTCAACCGTGCCACCTGCAGCTTCAGTGGCCACAGCAAGCTCAGCAGCATGTGCAAAAGGAAATTTCTGGCAATTCTCAGTTGCAGCTGCCAAATTTCCATCTTCATCATGAGCAATTAAAGCAGCAATCTTCTCTAGGCAGGGGGGTCGTGCAGGTGTTGAGTGCCAACTCAGAGGTCCTAGGAGGAGTCAACTCTGATCTTCAGAATGAAGTCAGGGTTCAACAACATAACTTGGAAGAGTTCCAGAAACCACATTTGGTTTCCCATGTATCGGCCCAAGCACCCTCAAAACACCAGGCCACCTCGGAAGCACAAGCGATTGCAGGTGATGTAAAACTCTTTGGTCAACCACTTGGATTGGAGCCAGTGACCAGCTCTCTGCACACTAATTCTAAGGACTCCAGCAGCACTGACTTCTAATGTAGCTTTGTCTGCAGCCTCCCTTAGCTTCAGCACAGCAAAATCTGCGGTGGATATACCTGTTGAAGACTATCGGACAGTCGGGAACCCTTTTGTACAACGGCAATGTTGGCCTAACACATGGCTGGCTGCATCTGCTGGGACATCTGCTTCAAGTAATATTGTGCCCCTTATTAGACAAGGGAGCACTACAGCAAGACCAGTGGTGACTGAATCAGTGCCCCATGGTGGTCAAAACTCTGTTGCATGTATGGCTAAGTGGTTGGCTCAAGGGGATGATTGTGCCAATGACCTTGCTAGTTTATCATCCCATTCGCCAGGAATACAGGAGGGGAGAAGCTTTCTTAGAGTGCTTCCGAGTTTCCACTGTTGGCTTGCAGATGCAGCAAGCTCTCATTGTGTACAATCTAGAGAGCTAGACAGATGTGACAATGACAGGACAGGACGGGATCGATTGGGGGGTATACCACTGGGGGAAAATAAAGGGACAGATTTCAATCCAGTCTCTGTGACAATGGCTGAAGGGCAGATGGCTACTTCCCAGCATGTGCCACATGTTTTAGATGCTTTGATGGTACTCTGGCAGTACCAGTGGCAGATCAACTGAAGAATTTCTGAGTCACTCTTGGCAAGCTCTATGTAGGGATCCCTCTTCAGTGGAAACTAGTAAAGCCAGTGGAACTCTTTGGCAAACCTGTAGTGGAAAGCCAGAAATTCTGCAGCATCTAAGGGAGGCCCTTTCTAATTCGCTGCCCCATCTCATGCAACCTGAGGCACATACTGACACTCAACGTGGTTTCGCCCCACCATCCAACCTAGTAAGCTCAAATGAGTGTGAATCGAGAGACCAAGATGGCAATAGGGATGCAGCAGGATAAAACCTTTGAGAAAACGAAATGAGGTGGCAGGAAATTTCAAAATGAGGTGGCCTGGCATGCCAAATTTTCTAAGCTACCAGTCATCAGCTTCAAGGTACACAAGCCAAGCAGTTGTTTTGTTGCGTGCAGCACTGGTGGCTCTGCCTTAACTTCTGTGTTTTATGAGGCTTCACTATGAACACTGGTAGTGCAGTGGAAGGTAATGCTTTGAGCATCTGAGTTACATTGTCGTCTGCCTATTTGTCAGAACCTGCTCAACTATGTGTGGGTGTGTGGATTTGTATGTGTGAGAGCTTACTTTTATACTATGGTCTACACCCACTGTTGGGCACTGATGACGTCAGTGGGGATGTCATAGTAGCTAGTCCCTGCGATGAGTTTATGGTTTTCAATCTTATGAGTGACTCTCGTGAGATTGAAACTGCACTATGTTGTGTTTTTAGAGGATGAGTTTGGGAATGTTCCTGCATTCATCTAGGTATATGCTTCTGCCGTATTAGCGGACATGCAAATTTCACGTTGTGAAGTTTTCGTCCAAGTTGCGGCCTGCTGGTATGGCGATAATTCTTTCTATCTTAAATGGTGCGTTGCCCTATCAGCTAGATTTAGATTTAGATGCTCGTTTGGGAGAGACTAAAATGAAATCGTTTAGACTTCACAAGCAGTTGTAGCTTGAATGAAGAGATTTGGACTACTTTTTGATTAGCCTTCTCCTTTAGTGCTAGCCTTCGTCATGGCTGAGTTTGTCCTTCACCTCCGGAGTGCGGACAGAAACTCAGTACGAAGACTTTGTATAAATGGATGCTCAAGTATGTGTGGGTGTGTGGATTTGTATGTGTGAGAGCATACTTTTATACTATGGTCTACACCCACTGTTGGGCGCTGATGATGCCAGTGGGGATGTCATAGTAGCTAGTCCCTGCTATGCGTGATGGAGTTTATGGTTTTCAATCTTATGAGTGACTCTCGTGAGATTGAGACTGCACTATGTTGTGTTTTTAGAGGATGAGTTTGGGAATGTTCCTGGATTCATCTAGGTATATGACTCGTTTCTGTTCTGGCAGGTGTATGCCCCAGGAGCAGAAGAAGGAAATGCCCCAGGAGCAGAAGAAGGAAATGCTGTGATGTGGATTGCTGCACGATGCTGCACAGAGCTTGAGTGCAGGATTGTGCCAAGCCCGTGAGAATTGTCCCAGGTTTGATGAAGCCTTTGCCATTTCCCCTCTTGGTTCTCTTCTGGGTTGGGATGAGTTTCCTTCCTCTTTCAGGCAGGAAGCTTTGTAGTTGCTCTCTCTGGAGAGATGCAAATAGGCTTTTATGCCATCTGTAACGGGAGCATTCATGGGAGCATTCATGGAAGCTGTTTTCCAGCATCCTGAGTGATTTTGTATAAAACTGTTCATATTCCTAAAGAATGTTGATTGTAAAATATACCCCATTAAACCCTCTACTTGTTATTTGTGAGCTATTTTGAATTCGAATTTGGCATATGCCCATTTAAGGGCTTGTGGTACATTGGAACAATGCTTGGTTGCAGTTGAAATATGCCCTGATTATCAGTTTTGCAAAAATTTGACGTGAAGGATCATTTAATAGCTGTCTTTCTGATGTACATGTACAGCAAGCAATGCCCACCTTTATGTTCTTAGTTGTAACTAGACATAGAACAGGACATTGCATCAGGGCTGATATTATGCAGGCCAACAGGGTATTAGGACTGGCAACTAACGGGCTAAACAGATGAGGTGGGTCCAGCCTCCAGGCCATTTGGAACTAAGTAAAACTGAGAAGGGGTCAGGCCAGGTAGGTGTGATTGGCCAGAAAGGCATGCATTCGAGAGCAGGCAGCAGCAGCAGCGGTGCAAGTAATAATTCTGGACGCAGCAGGTTGATACTCTGCAGCAAGCAACATTCAAAGCAAGCAGCAGACCTTGCAATTGAAAAGCAGTGGGAGAGGGAGGAAGAGTGGAGGCAGAGGGGAGACAAAGGCATTCTCTGGGTGCGGGAGGAGAGCTAGAGGTATTCGTAGGACAGGGGAGAGGGCAGCGTAGCAGAGATATAGGTTAATGAGGTCGATTATTAGCAAAGGAAGGGCAAGGCGAGTGATCGTTTAATTAATTAAGAGGAAAGAGTCGAATAGGAGCTAATAGTATGCATCATGGTTGTCATTAGATCATGGCTTGTGCATTGTATTTAAATTATTAACACTGCCTTCCAGGCAGTGTACATTTTCTTTAAAAAAGTGTCCCCCACAACCTTTTGCCACATGGATTCTTTCTATTTCTCTCTCTCTCTCTCTCTCTCTCTCTCTCTCTCTCTCTCCCCCCCCCCCCCTCCCTCTACGTCCCCCTCTCCCTCCCTCGCGAGCAGTCCTTCTCTGCATCCCTTCCTCCCGTAGCAGTAAAGGCAATGCTCAAAATCCACTAGTTCTTTGTGCTTCTCATGATATGATTCTATTGAAACATTACATCCCTTGAAGTAATTGTTTGCCATGAGATAATATAGTTTATAGGCTTTGTCATGTTCACTGTAGCCACCAAACAATGCATCTCCTTGATTTCACGTCCAACTTAAAATATTTTGTAATCATCATACATGTTAGCATTCAAAAAATCCTTGAATGCCAAATATTTAGTTAGCCCATAAAAGATTTAAAACTGTCATGATTTGGTATATGCTTTTTATTTTTAACATTTTTTGGCTTGCCCCAAGGGGGGTAGGGTATAGTGATCGGGTTGCGTTGTGGAAGCTAAAAATTCATTTTTAATAAAATTTAATATTGTGCGAGTTTTGATTGGTTGACTGTCATTTTTACTAGGTGTGTTGTTGGCTGCGCCACCCACTTTGTGCATGTGCCTCTTTGATTGGTCGAGCCAAGCCATTCATGCATGGCCTCTCATTTGACCAACAGCAAATTTGGGAGTCGTTGCATCTTCGAATTGCGTAGTATGTTCACTATCGGTGAATTCGGGACTCATTCCCTTTGAGAGAAGGATCGTCACCCCATGCGCTATGTGTTTTGATTCGTTTGCTTTACATAGTTGCATATGCTATGCTTCATTAGGTCTTCTGGGCTGGCCTTGCACCGTCTGAAAATCCCTACATCATTGCTCTGGAGAGGAGTGTGTCCTTTTGGGATCATTGGCTGCCTTCGTGGTTTGCTTACCATGTAAGCACGTTGTTGTTTTGATCACCTGTTTCCTTGTTCCAATGAGTCGGTGTCTTGGTGTTCCTATAAATCTTGCAACGTTTTTGTACCTAGAGTGTCTCCTTCACTTGGATGTTCAGGGATCATCTTATTCATGGCTTCCCAGCACGAGGTGCTTGCCGAATCCATGGAAACTGACAGCATGACTTTCGAGTGAGGTCAGATTGCCATGCTGCGCATGTGAAATACTACTTCATTCTTGACTTCGTTATTCCTTCCACTTGCCAGCGCTTCTTGCTTGCTTCCTTCCGTTCTTTTCTTTTTATTACCATGACTTAAATCATGTATACTTCGTGTGTCTAATTTGACTTCGTGCGATCTCGGGTGCGTTCCAGAACTAGGGAAGAGGTTCTACCCTAAAGTTGAGGGATCGGTGATTCCATCGGCTCCTCGAGAAGCAAATCGTAGCGTTCACCTTGCTTTTGCCTGGGGGTAATCCTTTCAACTAGTACTTCGTATGTTATTATAGTAGACTTTTTGGAATATTTGCTAAGCTGTTTTCATTTTCTTAGTTGACAATCCGGTGGGAACAGTGAAGAAGTAGGAGGACGTAGAAGAAGATGATTGCTCTATGCATGATGCAAGTAGCCCATCAGTGCATCCCCGGGTGCGCGACGTTCACCTTTCTTTCTCCAATTGTGGACATGTTCCAGTGTAGCCTCCTTCCTTGAACGTTGATGCCCCTCTATCCATTCGTATGATTAACGTCGACGCCGAGAAGATTGATGAGAACGTGGCTGACCCTGGTATACGTAATCTCAGGGATGCTTTTCCTTTGTCGTTGCTTTACAACTTTGTTTGGATTTCGCTTGTTTTGACTTTATTCTTCTATTCAGACACCGTGAGTGGGATTGGGATGATTGCATGCGGTAAAAGAGTCGCAGAGAAGGGGAAAGGCATCTTGATAGAGAGTCTGGCTGCCAAAAGACCTCGAAGATCTTTAAAGAAGCATTCCAGGTGGTTGCGAAAGACGGCTACGCTAAAGGGGGACATTGACTTTCTAGCTGCTGTGGTCAGCCCGTGTTTAACCTTCTTGTGCTTAGCTTACACACGTAGATGGTGCAGGTTTTTACTTATAAATCCTAGATTGTGTGCATATTGCACAAGCCATGCAGGCTGTCGTTACGAGTTAACAATTTCAGAGTAGCCGTAGTAGTCCACAACATGTCACCAAAGAATTGATTTTCACATTCATCCTGATAGAAGAGAAAATTTGTGTCAGATTTCTTGTTCAGTTGCGTAGAACATTGCAGAAACGTTGTACACAATTTTTTGTCTATTACACACTTGATTTTCTGTTCGTGCATCTGGGAGGCATTCAACGGAATGGCCATGTGAGCTAGGAGCCGCAAGTGGTGTCCATGCCACCAAATCTAGCCCAAACACTCCTTCAGGTTGACGTATCGGGTGCCTGCATGACCACCGCCACCTTGTCGGGATCTATCGGAATGCCTTTTGCACTGATAACATCCGAGCAAGCGGCCACTGCGGAGCACAAATGTGTTGGGATGTTCTTTGTCATATTTATTGTTCGTGTTACGTTCAAACGAGCACTTTGCATTTATACCAGCATTGAATGGCATCACAACTGTAGTAGTAGGGGGGAGCCTTTTGAGGGAGCCATCACTCTCCTACCAGAAACTAGCATCACATGTTATCTTCTGTGGCTTCATCGATGATCAAGTCAGGGAGACGGACCATATCTGTTGTCATGGGCACCATAACATTTGGTGGACTCTAATGGAGGCGCGATCGACCAAGTGATAATCGCAGATGGTCCATCCAAGGCTTTGGTCAAGCATTTGTTTAAAATATGTAGTGGCTTCCATCCAAAACATATGAGGTAACTTTCTACCCTTGATCACACACCTGGCCATCTCCAGCAAAGATCTATTCTTCCTCTAAACAACACCATTCTATTGAGGGGGTGTGTGGCACTACACACTAGTGCGATGCTTTTTCCAAAAAACATGCAAATGTAGACGGATTGTCAATCGGACGTACCAGGTGAAAGTTATGCATGAATTAGTGTGAAAAGAAGCCCACACAGGGGCACAAATTCATGAACAATTCGACATGTACTCCACCCCTCTATCTACTTTCAATATTTACACCTTGCACCCTATGTAGTTTTCAACCATGGCAACAAACGAGTGGATACATAAATATGTTAAATTTCTCTACCAAAGGATAGACCCATGTAAATTTGCGAAAGTCGTAACATCACAACATTTAGATACTTTACCATAAATGGTGTCCTCATGAGACCATATACATCATTGTGTATGAGCTAAAATTTTCTAATAGCCTGAACTGATCCATCCCTTGGAAAGGCATTCCTATGCATCTTTCCTAGAATGCATCCTTCAAAACCATGTTTTGGAGGGAAATTTACCCTCTTGAAGTGATGGAGAAATAGACTCGGATGGTGCTCGGCCTATGACTACTCCAACTTAGATGATCCTAAGATTGGAGATGGAACTTGCATTGATGTATTGCTGGGGACTAGATTCTCTGACATCACTAGAAGTCTCATAAGTCCTCTCCCCTACATTGTGCATGGTGACAAGGGAGTGGGAAAGCTCCACATCCCGAGCATTGATTGGACCAAGGATATTCTTTCTTGTGCTAACTTTCCTGCTCTGCCAACTCAGAACCTCAATGGGGGCCATGAAGAAAGCGATGGAAGATATAGCGAATGTGACGGAAGTAGATTTCCTTGAATTGGAGTGATTGGAAAGAAACCTCCCTCAGGAAATGAGGGAAAAGATTACTAGTCCACTTACAAGAGCATATTACAGGAGTTTAAAGGAGGAGGATTCTCCCCATGGATTTTGAAACCACGTGGCATTTTGGCTATCGACATGCCATGTGGCTTTTTGTTTTTTTGAGGAGGTGTCCCTTTCACACATACATAGACAAAACTTCAAAGGGTCATAACTTTTGATGCATAACTCAGATTGAGGTGGTTCAAAAGAAAACATTACTCAAAATTTTAAGCTCTTTTTGTTCATGTGCTCAGATTTTGAATTTGGGAAAATATTAACGATTGATTTGAAGCTGTGAAGTTGTAAGCACATGCAAGAGCATTTAAAAGGGGGGGTTTGTATGTGTGTATGCACATGTGCATTCACATGCTCTCTCTCTCTCTCTCTCTCTCTCTCTCTCTCTCTCTCTCTCCCTCCCCTTCACCCCCACTCTCTTTTTCTCCCCATATCCTCCTTCCTTCATGCTTTCTCTCTATGACTCCCCCCCCCCCCCCCAATCTCTCTTTCATGGCATTTCGACGGGAGAAAAAAACTTGCCTTAATGACCAAAATTTCACATGGTAGTCTTTTTATATAATACAAATTAGCTTTTTTTGGGTGGGTGTGTTTTTGGGTTGTGTATATGTCCGTGATGAAAATGTTTGACAAGGTAAACTTACTTAGATGGCTTTCAACTAGTAGGCTCAAAACATATAGTCATACCTCCTTGCATAATTGATCATAATCATACTTATAAACCTTAGCAATCCACTTTATTCTCTTAAGCAAATGGTTCTGCTTTGGCATATGCTTGGTTTATCTTTCATAGATATTCTTAGTTAGAACTTGATCTACTTCTCACAAGACAAATATTCAAGTGATTTCTTGCACTTTTCTCTGACAATGTTGTGTGTGTGTGTGAGAGAGAGAGAGAGAGAGAGAGAGAGAGAGAGAGAGAGGCCATCAAGATATCATGGTATACCCTTCCCTCTTTTCTCTGCTCTTTTTCATCATCTCCATTTCTTTTCCATTGCCCCCTTCTCTTTTTTGTCCCTCTCTCATTCTGTCATCCCCTGCTCACCTTTTGCCCATTTTCTAACTCTCTCTCTTCCCCCAGTTCATTTCATCCCTACCATTTCCATTCCACCCCCATTCTCACTTGCTCTCATTCCCACCCCCTTTCCCTCCATATGACCTACCCCCTCCCATCCTTTCTCACTCCTTTTTTCTCCCCTTCTCTCATCTCTTACAACCGCCCTCCACCCGCTCTTTCATGTCTCTCCCACCTTCCATTCTCTTCCCCCCTACCCCTCTCACTACCCCCTAACACTCTCCCTCTCAACCTACCCTCACCACTCTCTAATGCACTCTCTCTCACAACCCCCCTGACCACTCTCGAACACTCTCTCTCTTTATACCCCCACCCCCCACTCGCGCTTGCCCTTCCATTGGACTGCTCTCTCGCGCTTGCCTCAGAACTCCCCTGTGCCATGTCGATTGAGCGTCTGAGGCCCCTCAATGCTCCCACCACCCTCGCCCCACTATATTGGATGTCATGCCAACAGTGCGAATGCACGCCACACGAGAATTCTGTAGCACCATTGATTGCATTGTATCGCGTGCATCGATGTCTGAGGGGAGGGGCTCCTATCCTTCCGGAGGTGTTACCGAAGGCCAAAGGCCATTGGCATGAGAAGCATGAGTGTTGCAATGCTCTAATGCAATGGATCGTGCAGAGTGCACCGTGCAGTGGTGTGCGAGTGCCGTATGCTATACTGCAGTGAACGACAACATACGAGTGCATTATGCTAAATGACAATCACCTGAGAACTCCATAACATAAGTAGAATAAGAAAATCTTGTCATACACTAGTGAACAATCCCCATATCGGGAAGAGACAAGAAAAATGAGAAAGTGACCAAGATGGCCAAAGTACATATCACTGGACCAGTGTCTCCAAGTCACAAGTCGCAAGTCACAAGAACACACAGGTCTATCCCTATAGTAGATAGAGGGTACACACAAGTCTCTCCACACTCTCTCCTTGGCGAGCTCGTAGCTCTAGCGTCTATCTCTCCTCACACTCTCCTTTCTCTCGCTCCAGTGCCGAACGTTGAATGCCCAATGCTCTCTCTCCCCTCCCCTTTCCACCTTAGCCTTCATCCTATCCCTGCCTTGGAGGGCCTCTCTTCGCTGAGAATCCCCCCCTTTCTTCCCATTGGTCATCCTCTTATCTCCTTAGCTGTTGAGGATAGCTGTTGTGCTGCTGGCTCTCTTGATGGCTACTCTTCCTGACTCGCCAGCCACTTCTAGTCAGGATGGTGTAAATTCTCCATGTGCAGGTGAGCTGGATCACCGCACCATTGAACCACTGAACCACTGAACCACTGAACCACTAAACCAGTGTGTACCTGTAAATACTCCTGACTGCTCCATGTGCTAAGCTCACTCTCCATGTGCGCAGCTTTCGATGAGATCACCTTGGGCATGATACTCCTAGTTGACATGTGGCACATGGTCAACAACTGTCATCATGTGGTCAACACCTATCGACATGTGGTCAACGCCTGTCATCATGTGGTCAGGGTTGTTTCTATTGTAACAGTTTCCCCTGCCACTATCATTCACCATCTCGGTGAATAGAAATGGAGGGAACCTGTCAAAAGAAAAAAGAAAAAAGAACTTACAAACCATTGATATGGTGATTGCACCTATCGACATGTGGTCAACGCCTGTTTTCATGTGGTTAGGGTTGTTTCTATTGTACTATCATTCGCCGTCGCGGTGAATAGAAATGGAGGAGGGAACCTGTCAAAAGAAAAAAGAACTTACAAACCATTGATATGGTGATTGAGTAGGGAAAGAAAATGGTACAGACCATGTGGCTAGCCGTGCAAGTAATTCCAAAATTTGTATTAAATTGAAACAGGGAAAATAAACTGCTGTTGGATAAGGGACAGCATGGAAAATTGCAAAAAAATTGAGTACATCCTGAGATAAAATACCCTGATATTTACACGGAGAGCCAATCAGCTTGGCAAAAAATCTAACAATGCAAAAAAAAAACAAAAACCCACGTATCAAATTACTGAGGGAGGTCATCAGTAGCCTTCTTCTCTTCCACCTTCGTATAAAGCTCTGTGGCCTTTTGCCCACCCATCTGCTCTGCCCTAGTCATATGTGGCTCTAGCTCTGGATGGTGTGTTTCCTCCTCAGCCTCAATCGTGTCCATCATGTTTCTCAGATTTTCATATTTGGTTTTATACCGATGGTATCGCTGGTAATAATGATCCTTTTGCCCTTCCAAGGTGGACTGGAAAGTCTAGAGGGTGGTCTGTGAATTCTTCCTCCATGGATGAACACTTCTTTTCCAATTCAGCCACTCTAGATTTTGATTTTTCTGATTGAGTAGAAAAAGTAAATGGCACATACCATGTGGCTGGCCGTACGAGCAATTTCAAAATTTGTATTAAATTGAAATTGGGAAAATAAATTGCTGCTTGATAAGGGACATCATGGAAAATTGCAAAAAAACTGAGTACATCCTGAGATAAAACACCCTGATATTTACATGGAGAGCCAATCAGCTTGGCAGAATATCTAACAATGCAAAAAAAACCAAAAACCCATGTATCAAATTACTGAGGGAGGTTACTAGCAGCCTTCTCCTCTTTCGCCTTCGTATGTAGCTTTGTGACCTTTTGCTCACCCATCTGCTCTACCCCAGTCATATGTAGCTCTAGCTCTGGATGTTATGTTTCCTCCTCAGAAATCATGTCCATCATGTTTCTCAGATTTTCATATTTGGTTTTACACCAGTGGTATCGCTGGTATTAATGATCCTTTTACCATTGCAAGGTGGACTGGGAAGTCTGGAGGGTGGCCAACTGTCTCCGAAGGTCTGTGAATTCATCCTCCATGGATGAACGCTTCTTTTCGAATTCAACCACTCTAGATTTTGATTTTTGTGATTGAGTAGAAAAAGAAAATGGTACATACCATGTGGCTCGCCGTGCGAGTAATTCTAAAATTTGTATTAAATTGAAACTGGGAAAATAAACTGTTGCTTGGTAAGGGACAGCATGGAAAATTGCAAAAAAACTAAGTACATCCTGAGATAAAACACCTTGATATTTACGCTTGACAAAAAATCTAACAGTGCAAAAAAAAACCAAAAACCCATGTATCAAATTATTGAGGGAGGTCATTAGTAGCCTTCTCCTCTTTCGCCTTCGTATGTAGCTCTATGGCCTTTTGCTCACTCATCTGCTCTGCCCTAGTCATATGTAGCTCTAGCTCTGGATGGTGTGTTTCCTCCTTAGCTTCAATCGTGTCCATCATGTTTCTCAGATTTTCATATTTGATTTTATACCGGTGGTATCGTTAGTAGTAATGATCCTTTTGCCCTTGCAAGGTGGACTAGGAAGTCTGGAGGGTGGCCAACTGTGTCCGAAGGTCTGTGAATTCTTCCTCCATGGATGAACGCTTCTTTTCCAATTCAGCCACTCTAGATTTTGATTTTTGTGATTGAGTAGAAAAAGAAAATGGTACATACCATGTGGCTGGCCATGCGAGTAATTCCAAAATTTGTATTAAATTGAACCTCGAAAAATAAACTGCTACTTGATAAGGGACAGAATGGGAAATTGCAAAAAAAGTGAGTACATCCTGAGATAAAACACCCTGATATTTACATGGAGAGCCAATCAGCTTGACAAAAAATCTAACAGTGCAAAAACCCATGTTTCAAATTACTGAGGGAGGTCATCAATAGCCTTCTCCTCTTCTACCTTTGTATGTAGCTCTATGGCCTTTTGCTCACCCATCTGCTCTACCCCAGTCATATGTAGCTCTAGCTCTGGATGGTGTGTTTCCTCCTCAGCCTCAATCATGTCCATCATGTTTCTCAGATTTTCATATTTGGTTTTATACCGATGGTATCGCTGGTAGTAATGATCCTTTTGCCCTTGCAAGGTGGACTGGGAAGTTTGGAGGGTGGCCAACTATGTCCGAAGGTCTGTGAATTCTTCCTCCATGGATGAACGCTTCTTTTTCAATTCAGCCACTCTAGATTTTGATTTTTGTGATTGACAATCTCTGAGAAAGACAACGACGACTTCATCTATGCGATCTTCTGTTGAAATTTGGTCACCTTTATGACATGCTGGCTTTGCAAAGTTGCCAAAGTTGTTGCATGCTGGCTACGTATTGTTGTCATTTTTGCTTCCCATTCCTGCTTGTGACTGTGGAGGTGAGCCTCAAGGGCAGCCCACTGAATGTTCCAAGCGATGTCACGCTCATGAATAACTGAGTCGTTCTCTTTCTGCCACCTTTCCTCCGGTTGCCAAAGTGTCACCTTTGTGGCGCGCTACTGGGCTGCCTGAGCTCTCTTGAATTCTAACTTCAAATGTTGCTGTTGAGAGAGGAGCTTATGAACATAACCTGTGGAATTGAAGACCGCTGTCCCTAGCTACGTGAAAGTGTCATCCATGATACGTTGAGCAAGATGCAAGGACCTATTCATCCAAGCGTACCTATCGCTGTAATTCATCCTGTCAGCCAAATTAATCACATCCCCCAATTCCTCGAACATGTCAGGGAGAGCTCCCTCTTCCTACGTAGATAGGTTGCATGTAGGTGCCTATTTACCTAAGTGCACAAAACATGTCAGGGCCCTCGAGGTCTTTCTGTTCTGTGCGAGGCATTCCTGCAAAGGAATGGTGAAGATTTGATTTAGATCCTTCTTTTCCTCACATACTGGTGAGCGTTTCCTATGAAGAATAGATAGTATTTGGTTGTAATCTTCATTCTATTTTTCCACAAGAGAAACATTTGAAAGCGGTGGGCCTGATGAAGTAGCTATGTAAGCTGTGAACATATCATTTTGATGAAGGGGTGGGCAATCCACCGACTTGGACAAACTCCCTCCCTCAAATACCTCCTCGAATGCCTCCATGATTTGAATAAGAGGAACTCGAAAAAGGGGATAGCTCCTCATCTGATATGATAGTGATCCTATTGGAGGGAGGTGAACCTGGCACCCTGGCCATCTGGGGTGCGTTTGCTAGGGGACGCCATGGAGGGTGCTCCTAATCCTGTTCTGCGGGCTGCTCGAGCCCTATTCATAAAAATTTGCAGATCTTTTCTGTGGGGAGGTAAGATACCCAAGGTCAGATGGGACTTTTGTATCAAACCCAAGCAGGAGGGGGGATTAGGGGTTATTGATATAGAACAGGTTGCTCTAAAACTCTCCTCAACCTGGATATTAAAGGCAATCCCACACCCTCTTGAAGATTGGGCTCAACTTCTCCTCAAGAATGTCAGCTCCCTAAGACCCCTTAGAGCCCTCAAGTGGAAAAATTACCCCATGGTGTAGCTATTTGTAATCCAGAGCCTTGCAAAGCTAAAGGCAGCCAGCTTTGGGTCTCTCTTTGGACAACTTTTGAAGGGATCAAAAGCCAAATTGCCTTTTCAGGTAAAGGAGCTTTTATGACCTTGGACTCAATTTGGATTTCTGTTATTTTCAAAGAAGGTGTGCTTTCTAATGAAGAAATAGCTAAGGTAGCTCTTCTCTTTAAAAAGGGCCTGCAAAGATGGGGCAGTTGTGGAACAGTGCTGAACTAAGGTGGAAAACGTGGGTAGAGATTAGTAGAGAGTTCAGCCTAAATAATCAAAGCCAGTCACTTGTTTTGGATAGACTATAGCTTTGGAATGGCAACCAACAGTGGAAGGGTGGATCTTTCCTAGTTTATAGCAAAAGAGTTTAGTTGGGTGGAGAGTACCTCTTTCTTCCCTATACCCACACCAAGCAGGGACATGGGAGATCTTCGCAGGGTTCTTAATGACAAGTGGAAACTTCATGACTCCAAAGAGAAATGGAAATTCAGGTTTTGTGCCATTTGGTCTCCTTCAATTCCAGACAAAATGTCTGCCCTGATGTGGCTCATACTGCATAAAGCTGTGTGGACCAATGTTAGAGGACTCAGGATTGGGAAGGGTAATGGCAAATGTATGAATTGCCAAATCCTCTATAAACTCTAGGTTGTTGAAGTCATGTCCAACAATCCAAGAGTCGACCTCTAGGACACACTCTGTAAGATGCCACCAAAAAGTAGGACAATGCTACCTGCAAGCGAGTGCATACTACTATAGCGTCTAATAATGCAACTGAGTGAGTACAATCTCAAGTGGCAAATGGATCACTCTTGGTGCTACGCTTAATCATGGCTTCACTAGATAAGCCAAGCTGAAAATGCATTAAAGAACCATGGGAGAGCCACCATAAGTCCATCCCCAATGGTCTCATCCACTCATCCATCATCTGATGCTCCATCATCACGTTGAATAGTTTCATAGTCCACTCCTCCACACCTATGGAGGTGAACCAAAGACTTGATTTGGATCGATGTGGGATCCTACCATATTAATACCCCCTTTTTGGGGCTACAAGTTCAACACCAAGGGCATGGGATATGTGTTTGGAATTTCAAATAGTTCCACGGTCCCAACCTCTAAAAATTCCTTAGTAAAGGTAGCCCAGCTCACAAGCGGTGACCTAAGGATTGGGCAACTGCTCCGTCTTCCCTAGAGGCTTGTGAGGAAGTAGCGTCCAACGTGCCAGCGGGGCTACCCTGCTATTTTGGAGAGGTTGGTGAGGTGGCCTTAGCCTTTTGTTGGGATATGTGTGATCAAGGGATTGCTAGGTGCATGTGTGCATCCACTAGAAGTCATATGGTTGTGTGTGTGTGTGTATGTAGAAGAGGCACCCTTAGTGCCATAGGCCATGACACAAGTGGAGATGCAATGCAAGGCCCCCCCCATGGGGTGGTACCTATGATTGTGGAGTTCCTACGATTTAGGAGTTACCTCCATTGATGTAGGAGAGGTACCATGATTTAGGACACCCTCTCTCCATTTCTATAAACAAGGGACTTCCTCTCAAATCAATAGGACGACCATTTCAATATCTTATATTTTCTCACTGCTCTTGCTACAATGCATCTATTATTCCCCACGTTCCAACATGTGGTATCAGAGCATTGATCCTCCTTAAGCTTTTAGATTCCTAGGCTACCACTTCATCACCTTCTTCAACCTTCTTCCATTTTTTCCAATTCTGCCCGAATCTTGTAGCATCAAATTCTCCAGATCTAACCATTAACTTTTAAATGCTTCCGGCTCCAGCTTTGCCACACTAGGGTGCACCTCTTCACCGTTGGGATTGACATAAATTTACTCTAAGCTACCATGCCGCTTCGTTCTTTGCTCGCCAATCTTGCTCAAAATTTTGCCCATTGGGAGACAATTTTATAAAATCCTCTTAGTCATAGTTGGGCAACCTTAGTCATCTGAGTTTTAATTGAAAAGTTACAGCTCCTACAAAAAGTGATGAAATTCATTTCCTGCAAGGATTTTGTGTGTTGGATCTCCATATCCAGGCCACCATTTGCAATTCTGACACTTCTAGTGGATCTAGAGTGGTGGTCCAAAACTTCTACTTGAGAAGCTGTTTCTGGTTTTGTGAACTTTTAAAGATGTGGTGAATCTCTGTCTACTCCGACGTCTTCATTTTGCCATTTCCTCTATGAGTGGGATCTCAACATCCTGGCCTCCATTTGTAGAGCTGTCTGTCCCGTTGGATTTGGGACTGCGTGAAACATATGTCTACAAAGTTGCTTGCTATTCCGTGAAGAATCGAGGGAGTTGTGATTCTTTGTGTTTTTTCGTCGTCTCTTTGAAGAAAATTTCTCAAAGTTTCCCAAGACCTTCTCATTGATTACCATGTGGCATTTTGGCTAAGGTTAAGTTTCCTAAGGTTCATTTTTGCAAGTAAATGCAAGGGTTGACTGGCTCTTACTCCATCCCTGGGTGAGATTTTGGAGTCGTGGTAGAAGAGAGATATTTGTAGATTGTCTTGCTGAGTTCAATTATGCCATGATGCCCATGTTTTGAGACATCCTAGGTTCTGCTTTCATTAGCAGCGGTCATTGCCGTAAGGCCATGACTTCTTGGATATACCTTATGCAGATCACTCTAGTTGCAATCTGAACCATGTGCGCTCATTTGTGGTTTGCATTGGGCTGTAGTGGATGCTTTATAGGTCATTTGGATGCATTGCGATCCTTGTTGGATGCGCTGATAGGCGTAGATTGCCTTGTGGGATGCTTTATTGATGAATGCTTAGCACACAGATGTTATTTTATGCTGAGGGACAGCTTTGACATATTGCAGTGGATGCACAGGTTGTGCTATGATCTTTTGGATGAGACATTATTGATGCTTATAACCATGGACGGTGTTTATGCTTGAGGCATTTGGCTCTTGTTGGCATTATATTTGCCATTGTTTTGTCATTGTGGGTTCACATTTTCTTTTGGGCCAGATTTGCTCATATGGATGCATAGTATATGCACATGAGCCAGATGCATTTTAATGCTTTGAGCCTTGAGTTTTGGTGACACTATCCTTCATTAAAGCAGACATGTTGGGGGTGCACCTGGTATTTGGTGTGATTTCTCTTTTGCAGGTACTAGCATTTGGGATTTTGTTTCATTTGCATCATGGAATCCTCTTCCATGTCTGAAAAGGAGTTTTTCATCATTAAAAAGTTTGATGGGACAAAATTTTCTTTGTGGAAAGAACAGATAAGGGATGTGCTTATTTAGAAGAAGCATATTAAACCCTTCGCAAGGATTGAAGCTAAGCCTGCAGAGATGTCTGAGGATGATTGGAATGAGTTGGATGCATTAGCAAAGTCTACTATTAGATTTCATCTTGCAAAGTCAGTTTATTTCACAGTAGTAAATGAGCAGACTATGGAAGATTTGTGGAAGAAATTGTGTGCCACTTATGAGAAGGAAACTACCTCTAATAAAGTTTACCTCATGAAGAGGTTGTTTGAAGGAAGGGGTCTCCATTTCTTCTCACTTGAATGAATTCAATATTATTTTCAGCCAGCTTCAGGCTCAGAAGATGAATTTTGATGCAGAGACTCAGGCAATATTTCTCTTATGTTTATTGCCATCCTCATGGGATACCTTCTGTACAACTGTCATCAGTAACTTTGCACCTGGTGGAGTATTGAAGTTTGATGATGTTGTGGGTAGCTTGTTGGTCGAGGAGATTAGAAGGAAGTCTATGGATGGCAAAAAGCAGGATGCAGCCTTAAATGTGATCACAGTTCAGGGGGAAGTCCCAAGAAAGAGGGAAGTCTCGTAGCAAATCTAGGGCATGGAACATTGAGTGTTACCACTGTGGCAAGAAGGGCCATATGAAAAAGGATTGCTACAAGCTGAAAAGAGAGCAAAAGGATAAGAAAAAGAATGCAAATTGGGGTTCAAATAAGAAGAAAGAGAGTCCAAGGGAGGACAAAGGAAAAATGAAGATCAAGGAGATTAATGCAATCACTGATGATAGTGACAATGACATTCTCTTCATGTCTAGTCTACCTATAGACTTGCTCACCACTTTAGATGATGCATATTCCCAGGATTGGATTTTGGATTTTGGTGCTTCATTCCATGTTACCCCCCATAGGGAATGGTTCTCCACTTATGACAATGGAAAGACAGGTTGCGTGCATCTTGGAAATAACTATGCATGTGATAGTAGGGGAGCAAGTGACATAAAGTTTTCTTTTGCTAATGGGTTTGCATTTGTTTTGAAAAATGTGAGACATGTGCCTAAGTTGACCGAGTCTTATTTCAGTGGGTCAGCTGGATGATGCTAGTTTTCAGACCACTTTTGGCTTCATAGTTGGAAAATTCAAAAGGGCTCTATGGTTTTGGCCGGGGGTGCCGAGTGTGGGACTTTGTATCCCTTACATGTATTAAGGGTGTCTGATCATGTTGTTGTAATTACCGAGCAGCCAAGTACTTCTTTGTGGCATTACAGGTTGGGGCACATGAGCCAGAATGGAATGAAACTCTTATGCCGTTTGGGTTATGTATCGCATTTGAGTTTTTTTGATTTTGAATTTTGTGAACACTGTGAAGCAGACTAAATCAACCCATAAAAGAAGGGGAAAGAAAGAGCTTGAAAGGCTTGATTTGGTGCATTCAAACATATGTGGTCCCATGCCTACACGGTCATTAGGCGAGGCTAAATACTATGTGACATTCATTGATGATGCAACTAGGAAAGTGTGGGCTTATGCTGTAGCTCGGAAGAGTCATGTGTTCCAGTATTTCAAAAATGGTTGGCTTTGACTGAAAATCAGTCAGGTAGAACGCTTAAATGCCTACGGAATGATAATGGTGGAGAGTATATCTCTAGTATATCTCTCACGACTTTCAACATTTCTATGATACACGTGGGATTAAGAGGGAGCTCACGTCCCCTCGTACTCCAGAGCAGAATCCAGTTACAGAACAGACGAACTGCACCATTCAGGAAAGGTTGCAATGTATGCTTTCCAATGCAAGCCTTTCTGGTGGTTTTTGGGCTGAGGCAATGAAGATTGCAGTGCATGTGATCAATAGATCACCTAGCAAGAGTTTGGATGGTGGTATTCTTGAAGAGGCATGGAGTGGCAAGAAGCCCTCTTACTCTCATTTGTGCATATTTGGGTGTGAGGCATATGCACATGTGCCAAAAGAGCTTCGGAAGAAGCTAGATCCTAAGTCTAGGAAATGCATTTTTCTAGGTTATGGTGACAGTGGAGGGATGGGCTATCATCTCAGCGATCCAGAAGCAAAGAAAATTTTATGAAGCCATGATGTGGTCTTCAATGAGAAGAAGATGCATAAGACACCCATGAGGGATGTGGAAATCAGGAGAATCACTTTCCAGGATGTGAATCCACCCACATATGTTGATAGATAGCAAGCTGTCCATGCACCGAATGTGCAGGAAATGGTGCCACTAGGTACTCCCACAGGTACACAATCAAGGGCAGATGATGGATCATCTATTAATGGCAATGATGGGCCAAATGTGGCTGATATGCAGGCGAGACAGCAAGTTGAAATGCCCTTGAGAACAACATCTAGAGTGTCTAGACCACCTGAGAGATTTGTTCCAGGGTAGACTATGTGATGCTTATTACTAATTGCGGGGAGCCTTCTTGCTATAGAGAGGCTATGATGCACGAGGATTAGTGCAAGTGGGAGTATGCTATGCAATCATATGAGTTCACTCATAAAGAATAAGACTTGGGACTTGGTTTCTTTGCCACATGGAAAGAAAGCATTGCCATGTAAATGGGTCTATAAGATGAAGGTCAGAGGTGATGATGTGCCTAAGTACAAGGCCCGTTTGGTTGCTAAAGGGTTCAAGCAAGAGAACGGTGTGGAATTTGATGAGATATTCTCTCCGGTTGTGAAGATGACCACACTTAGATGTGTACTTGGACTTGTGGCAATAGAGGATATCCAAGAGCTTATGCAGATGGATGTCAAGATAGCTTTCTTGCATGGGGATGTGCATGAGGAAATTTAGATGATACAGCGAGAAGGCTTTGAAGAAAAGGGCAGCAAGCTGAAAAAGAGCCTCTATGGCCTTAAGCAAGTGCCTAGAGAATGGTATCACAAGTTTGATGCTTTCATTCGGTCCCAAGGTTTCAGAAGAAGCGAGATTGATCACTGCCTCTACACTAAAAGGGCTTAGGATAATAGCCTGATACTCTTGGCACTTTATGTAGATGATATGTTATTGGCTAGCAAGAATACTTATGAGCTTGATGCATTGAAGGCCAAGTTGCATGAGGCCTTTCACATGAAGGATTTGGGATCTGCAGGTCATATTCTTGGTATGCGTATCATGCGTGACCGGAGTAGGAAACTCCTTTGGCTTTCACAGAAGGAGTATGTTACAAAAAAGTTGCAGCATTTCAATATGGAGGGGGGAAGGCAGTAAGTACTCCATTACCTCCATATGTGAAACTGAGTCACGCAGATAGTCCCAAATCAAATGAGGAGAGGGCCATGATGGTCAAGGTTCCTTATGCGTCAGTGGTTGGGAGTCTTATGTATGCTATGATGTCTACTAAGCTGGACATTGCATTTGTAGTGGGAGTTATTAGCTGCTGGTATATGGCTAATTTAGAAAAGAGGCATTGGGAGGCAGTTAAGTGCATCATGAGGTACATGAAGGGTACCAAGGAGGTGTGTATCTGCTTTGGTAGAGGAGAGATGCACGTATTTAGGTACACAGATTCCAACTATGCAGGGCATGTGGATAACAGAAGATCCACTTCTTGTTATGTGTTCACCTTTGCAGGTGGTGTAGTGTCATGGATGTCTCGTGCATAGAAGTGCATTGCTTTGTTTACCACAGAGGCCGAGTATGTTGCAACCATAGAGGGTTGCAACGAGGCTATATGGCTTGATCGGCCAGTGAGAGATTTGGGGATTCATACAGGTGTACCACCATTGCATAGTGATTCCATGAGTGCTAGTCAGCTAGCACGAAATTCGGTATTTCATGCAAAGACCAAACACATTGAGGTCAGGTACCATTTTATCCAAGGAGGTACTTGAGGACAAGCGCATAGAGCTTGTGAAGGTTCATACAGATGATAACCTTGCAGATATGCTGACAAAGAGTCTACCTAGTCAGTGGTTTGAGTATTGTCGCGTATTGATGGCATTGGATAGTATGCTCATTGGTTGTTCTCCCTTAAAGGCATATTGGCCTTTAAGTGGGAGGTTGTGGGGGTTAAAGGTCACTGTACCTTAGCCCTAGTTATGTACAATACTTAAATACATATATATATGGATGAAATAGAAGATTAGGGTGTTCTGGACCCACCAAAAAACTTGTGTCTCTCAAGCTCCCTCCCTCCCTCTTAGCTTCTATTGTGTGCTCACACAATGCATCTATTCTTCCCCATGTTCCAACACCTTTCCCTTTCTCAAGGGTGGAGGGTCAGCAAAACAGATTTGGAAGGGGCACACGAGGAAGAGGCATCGAGTGAGATCATTGTTACTTGCTATCATGGAGAGGTTGGCGAGGTGGCCTTAGCCTTTCCCTTTCTCAAGGGTGGAGGGTCAGTGCTAGATTCGAAAGGGGCACACGAGGAAGAGGCACTAGGCGAGATCGCTATTGTGGGGAGGGATGGGGCAAGGGGGTGGTCGTAAGGGTAATAACGGGTGGGAGAAGTGGGAGGGGGGGAAAAAGGAACAAGGGGGGAAGTAGAGAAGGGAAGGTGCACATTAGAGGGGGCAAGGGGGAAGGGTTTGAGGGGATGAGGGGGGGGCATGTGTGCCTGAGGTCTTTGGGTCTCCTCCTTTGCTATCGGCAAGACGAGGGAGGACGACTCTAGGGTCTCTGAGGCTTCAGAGTTTGACGAAACTCTGCTCTTACTACTACTACTATGCGCATGGAGTCTTGCCTATGGGGGGGTCTCAAGAGTCGATTGAAGTCGAGGACCCCCTATTCAAAGCTCGTGGTCCATTTGTCTAGGGGCTGACAACCTAATCTCATTGGGACTGAGTAGCTACTTGTGATCACCTCTTACAGCTTGCATGCTGCAATTGGGTCTTTTTAACCCACTTACTCCACTTCTTCTTCCCCACCCTAGTCCACCTTCCCTTAGAAGGCTTGATGCACGGGGTTTAGGACTCGTGCTGCTATTGCTAAGGCTTTTGCTATGGTTGTCTACAAGCCGCTGGTTTCCACCATCCTCCTGAGCATTTCTATGCTGTCACTATTTCTCATGAGGGGAGGAAGGGGCATGGCTCAGGCCTTGTGTACAATCATGGGCTAAATGCCACATCTATCTATGTCTCAGATATTGGCCCGGTAATATGGAGACCTCCAATCTCTGATGAAGTGTACTCCCTCAAGAGTCTCTAAGAGAATCACCTCTGGGAGTGTTTCTGGTCTCTCTACAACCAATCAAAGATGAGGAACCCCATTATTTGCCACTATAGGCATGGTCAACTCTGAAGGATACTCTAGTATTGTGTCAAATGCCCATCTGATGGAAGGAAGGATCGCCCTGTATTCCAACAGGACCCGAGGAGGAAAATGGTGAAAGAGGAGGGAACCCTTATCGAACCTTGTCTAGATATGTGAAGGCTTGAATGAGATTCAATAGGGAAGGTTGTGCTAAAGAGAAAAAGCCCTGGAGTTCTTCCATGAGCTAGCTCTCAACCTTGGAAAATCAATGGAATGTGCAATGGAGTAACTGGGTTGCAAAGGGGAAATGCCACACTACTAAAAGGGGTTGTAGCTCAATGTTCCCATGCCTTGCAATATGATAGGAAACCACAGCCCATATATTGAGCTATGGCTAAGCAACATGTAGGGAAGGGGTCACAAGACAATGTGCCCCCACCTTGAGGCACTTTGGACTGTGCACTGTTGCCATAGTGGAGAAGAGGAACAAGGGTGTAGGGGAGAAGAGGATTAGAGGTAGGGGAGGGGGGGTAATAGATATTTATTGATATCTCAAGCATCATAATGAATTTATTTTAAAAGAACCTTGAAATAGTTTTGAGTACTTTGAAAACCATTACTCAAGACAACACAAAGTTTAGTGTAGAAGACTAGTTTACATTTTTTGTGCTAGGAGTTAGTCTCAATCAAGTCCAATCTTCAATAGGAGGCAATTAACCTTGCCAAGAAGCAATTGAGTGTATTGGCATTAGGTATTCATTGAAATGGCATAAATAGTGGACATGAGGCCTTTTGAAAACATCAATGATAAATTGGTAATTTATGTAGAAGAGTTAATCTCACACATGCTAGATGATATCATAGAATTTGAAAATGATGATCCTTCCTAGAGAATACATCAATCATTTTAAAAATTACGATCTAAGTTCTTTGATACCAAATAATTTGATTCAAAAATCCAGTATTGGTTCAAGAGCATCTATGCACATGAGCTTAAAAAAGGATTGGGTCAAACCCATCAAGCCATGGGAAAATTCCATAATTTTTAGCTTGGTGATGACAAAATAGGAGGGGGAGAAGGGAGGAGGAGGAGGGGGGAGGAGGAGGAGAGGGAGAGGATGGGTTGCAAGGTTGGAGGAGAGGGGAGGAGGAGTTGCAAGGTTAGGACATGCTTTTGGATGTGGAGTGCAAGGAAGCATGGACACTTGAGACAATTGCTTGGAATACCAAAGTAGAACTCAACACAATGCCTCATTCCATTATGGGGTATTTATACAAGTTGGAGAGCTTCTCTCTCTGCATGTAGGAATTGTAAAACATTCTCTCTCTACATGTAGAACTTGCATATAGAAGTTGCATGTAGGAGTTGCAAGTTGCATGTAGAGCTCGCATGTTGCATGGAGTTGCATGTTGCATGTAGGAGTTGCATGTAGAACTTGCATGTAGGAGTTGCACATAGAAATCACATGTTGCATGTAGAACTTGCATGTAGAATGTGCAAGTTGGATTCCTAAGAGGGATTGTTCCTAGCCTTATGCAAGTACAAGCGGAGCTTTGCCACTACTCTACACACATATTCTGTGCTACCTAAGTCCATGTTGACATAGAACAACATACTCTCAGATCCATTTTATTACCCGTCCTTCGGGTCATGGCTTATTTTGATTTTGGAGTTGGGATGCCATGTGCGTAACCCAGTAGCTGTTGAGCTTGTGGCATGCCAATCACTGCTGCTGTAATGCTTTTGCACCATACAATTTGTGGTCTATAGTTAGAAAAGTTATCTCCTCTTGAGGAGGGGTAGATGGCTATGAATTATGGAGGGGATCTCGTTGCTAAAGCTACAGACTCTGCCATCGAATCTTCTTGGGAAGAGGTTTGGCAGGGGTATCATTGTTGAGGCTAGCATTTCTTGCTATTTTGCATACAAGTTGGATGCAATTACACCCGTATCATTGAGCTTGTAGATTAGTTTGTATGCAAGTCTAATATTTGTGCATTTAGGAGACGACTGTTTTTGGTGGGCGTCTCGTTGTTGCTGAGGCTATAGACTCTTTTGCCAATTCATCTTGAGTTTTGGCATAGCTTCTTGTCCTACTTGTGAATTCATTGCATGCTTTGAGAGTATGGAATTAAAATGTGTGATACTATTATTGATGCAATCTATTGTGTGCCTATGCAAAATTATGTGAGTGCACGTGATCTGTTGAATTAGGTAGGGACTAACTATATGCTTATTTGTGGGATTTCATAGGGAAACTAAGACTCAATCATCCCTAAGTGGAAATTGATTAGGTTTTCCTAAATGTGCTAAGTGGAAATTGATTAGGTTTTCCTAAATGTGCAAAAACATGCACATGCTAGTGAGTGTGCATGTAACAATCTAGTGCAAACTATATGTGCAAAAACATGCATATGCTAGTGAGTGCACGTGTAATCCCAGCAAGATTTGATAGGATTTCTTGGGGAGATTTGAGATTGTAAATTGAATGGAAAAATGGACTCTTGTGACTTTGTTGACTCGCCATTCACTATTCCCAAGGGTTTTGCCTATGAATCATCGATAAGGCATGTGTTGAAATTAGCCTTTTGCATTGTTGGGAGACTACATTCATCGTAGAGCTCCTTGGATAGGACATTTACACCTACTCCACCATCCACTGTGGCTTGGACTTCATCATATGCCTTGTGGATCAAAGGCATAGTGATGTTGCATATGTCATCTCTCTCACCCATCCACACAGGGATATCTTCTATGTCTTTCATAGGTGGAGGGGGATTTGCAAGTTCAATCTAGCCTTTATAACTCTCCCAGAGATTGGGACAATTCCGTAGTAGGATTTCGATGGGAATTGACACAGGACAACTTAGAATGCTAGAAAGCATGGCTCCTTCAAGTTGGCAGGATGGTACATTATGATGCAGATTCTGTTGTTGGAATAGAGGCTCGAATACAATATCAATACTCGGTGGGGCCAAGTTAGGGATTGGATCTTGTGATTACTTCTCAGTCTTAAATTGAGCTTTTTCCTTTTGTACCCATTGTTGAAGTGCCTGAAATCGAGCCTTCTCCACTTCTGCATTTGGGTATGGAGCTTCTTTTATTTGAGGCTTGGGAGTTGATGTGGATGAGCTTGGTTGCTCATTGCTTGGCGGTGGTAGAGGCACTTGTGCTTTCTTGTGAAGAAGTCGTCCTGGTTGGATTGGAATATTAGGGTCCTTGGTGACCTCTTTTTGCTGGTGTGTAATTACATTCACAGGTTGTGATATTATGCTTGTCGGCCCCAGACTTTGATGGCCCACCCCAATAATGCTTATTGGGACATCGAGCTTGTTGTGGGACCTTATTTTTCATGGGGCAATCCATACAGGCATGGCCTATGCCACAATCTTTGTAGAGTGGTTGGAAAGTAGTAGGGCTACCACGATGAGGGCACTCTATGATTCGAGGATTTTCTCCACAACCATAGCACTTGATTGTTGGCACTCGATATGTGTTGGGTTGAACTTGATTTGCATAGACTGGTATTAAACCTTATGCACCATCTACATAGTACACTAGGTACTTGGCTTCATACTCGAATGGCGAATCCACTTCCTCGGCTTGCAATTGTTGTATTGGAACTTCCTGAGGAGCTGGATTTGGCGCTCTTGGATTTGGATTCCTGAGTGATTGCAGGAATTGTGTCCGAATGGGAACATGATTTAGCCTCGAAGCTGGGGGCGCTTGTGCAAGTGCCGGTTGCGTGTACACTGGCATGGGTGTCGGTTGGTATTGTTGAGGTTGAGGTGGGTTGTTGCGCATGTTGAAGATGCAACTATTTTCATCATGTCTACCGATGATGCAGATATGGCACCACAACCTTAGCGGTGGATTTGCTTGTGCAGTGATTTAGACTCTTAGGACCGAGCATTCATTTGCTGTATGATTGGCCATGCAGTGTGGGCACCATACATTTTCTTGCCATGTATAAGTCTGAGGTGGTGGTGGCTGTCATGCGAAGCTTTTGTTCTATGTCTTGCATCATTTCTTCTTTTAGCTTCAGGGTCATGGCCTCTAGGTGATCTTCATTAGACGTTTTGGCAGTGGACTTGGATTTGCCCTTTTTAGAGCACTTATCTCATGCACTGGATCTTCCATCATCACTGCTGCTGGTGTCAGAGTTAGTCATGCCATCCTCGATGTCAATGGCTACCCCATGAGCAGCAATTAATATTTCGTAACTGCAAATCTTTTTCATGTTTTTGTAGATTTTCTTCCTTAGTCCTGTAATGAACCATGCCGTGAGATTTCATGCAATGTAATTAGCATGCATACGTTAGTGTGAGGGTAGAGTGGTATAGTGTGAATAAGGGGATCAACCCCATCCACATGTGGATTGTGTATATATTGTTTGTGTCCTAATCTAGATGTATGTTGATAGGTTATCTTGTATTTTTTTCTTTTGACCTGACAAAATATGCCAGTCCCCTATAGCAATCCTTTCTTGGGATTCCATACTATTTTTTTGCTTTCTCGTGTGAACTAGTGCTAGATTTGTAGTCCACATATGTCAACCTTGTTATTTGTGTGGATGGTCAATGCTATATGTGACTACTTATACTGATTATGTTGATGTGACTACTTATACTGATTATGTTGATGTGATCATCTCACTTTTGACCTACCTGTATAATGGATGTTGATCATCCTAGTGGGTGACATAATGATTTGTAGTTATTTGTGTGTATGGTCAATGCTATATGTGACTACTTATGCTGACATTATCATCCAATTTTGACTTCGAGGTTGGTAGTGGATCTTAATTCCTTTTTCATGGATAGCTAGTGCTAGATGTGCAATCTCCTTATGGTAGACCTTGATCATGTTACCCATAGTACATGTTTTTCTTATGTGTGGCCAATTTGATACATGGTCCATGTATGCCAACCTTAATTGACTGTGATGCATTTATCTCTTAGTGATGCTTAGGGATAACCACATCTTAAAAAAAGGATGTCACATCATTTTTCGATGTTGAGAAATTAAAGCCCAAAATATTAGCATTTCTTAGCAATGTCATCTTCTGTGACACAAGCATTGCTAAGTGATGGCAAGCAACAAAATACTGAGTTCAATTTTTTCACCAAGGTGAAAATTAGTGTCACTTGGTTAAGCCAATTTTCGTATGTTATCATCTATGATATATTATTTTATTTTTTAAAGAAATGTATTAGCTTTGCCCAAAGTATTATGATGTTCATTTCTCATGGAAAAGGAACAAGCTCACTTACATAAAAATATGTTTCTTCTCCTTTCAATGTGGCGTATGATTACTTGTGTTATGTGTGCACTCTCTCTGTGGGATCATCTTTGACATGATATTAGAGACCAAGTGACTTCTCTTTAGCCATTGAATTTGTTGAGGCACCAAGACCCCCTTCCAAGATGTTTATTAGCTCATTTATTGATTTTGTAGCTCATTTTCACCCTCTAATTGCTTTCAATGCAATGTCTAATTATCTAGAGCTCAAGATAAAGATATACTCCCATGTGTTTACTTTTTGTGAGTGAGTTTGTACTTGTGTGTGAGAGAGAGAGAGAGAGAGAGAGAGAGAGAGAGAGAGAGAGAGAGATTTTGAGGTAAGCGTATAAACAAAGAGTATAAACAAAGAAGAGAAGAAAATCCATTCAGGCATGACTTCTTAGTGTACTCTAGTCACCACAAAACCTAGGTGGAGTCTCCCAAAAAAAATAAATTATAACTAACAAGAAAAGAAGGATCCATCCATCTAACCCAATCCACACTATCTTAGAGAACCTAAAGTTGATGAAGAAACGAGGAATGTCTTTAGCCCACCCCTACATCTTTGACAAGTAGGTGAACTTTTATGTGTAGAAGCAACTTTGCTACTAGTGGCAAGCTTGCTTTGTGAAGGATGAGCCAGGGTAAACATGAGTGCTTCTCTTTTAAATTCTCTTCCCATACCTTGTTGAATCTTAATAGCCAAACCCTTTGAGAGTCCTTCCTTAGCCATTTTTTGTTAAAGGCTCCCACAATGTTATAGGGTTGAGAGAAATAAAATCCGGGTGAAAGATAGAATAGGGGTCATTTGTTATTATTTTCCATTACCTCTAAATCCATTTTTCCACGAACCTATCTACTACCCATTCCAAATTCACCATCTCTAATCCTCCCTCATGTTGGGGAGGGTGCAAAACTCTATCCCACCTTGGCTATCTTCTTGTGGTTTGCATCCTCTCCCTATAGAAATGTCTTTAACAAGGAATTGACATTGACGACTCTTGCCTTGGAGGAAGACTAACATAATAGCGTGGTACATGAAGTGGTTCTATCACTTTGACCATATAGGCATAGTGAATGGCTGTAAATCCATCATATTTCAGCCTATCCACAGGATACCTAGCTTTGGTAGACCTGCACAAAATAGGCTCATTAGGTGCTCTCAAAACATCCCTTGTCTTCCTTACTCCAGGTGTAACAATAGAAGGAATACCCAACTCATCATCAAGGCTCTGTTCTGAGCCACTGGATTCACGATCCACATAAGAGTGACCTATATTCACATCAACCATGGGCTGATCTACTTTCTCTTTTTCTTTTCGTGATACTTGCATACCACTATCTGCATTGCTTTGAGGAGATCCTCCTGATCTCAATCTGCCTGTCCATGGCGAAGTATGTGAACCACTGCTGGAGGACACTACAGGTCCACTAATATTTTGTGATTGTTGCTATGAATTCTGTGTAGCATTACCATTTTGTGCATCTACATCATCAATCACATTTACTGGTTTATACCAGCTACTCATCTCATAAAAAATAACATCTCTGCTCACTGTGAACTTACGAGTAGAAGGGTTATAGCATCTATACTCTTTCTGCTACAGAGAATAACCAATAAAGATGCACTTCTCAGCTTTTGGATCCAACTTGGATCTCAACTCATCTGGCACATGAACATAGGCAATGCAACAAAAAACTTTCAAATGAGAAATATCTGGTTTCCTACTAGTATACCTCTCCTCTGGCGTCATGCCATGTATTGCTACAGTGGGAGTCCTGTTCATTATGGAGACTGCTATAGCAACTGCTTCAATCTAATAATAATCTGGCAGGTCTTTTTCATTGAGCATGGCACGAGATACCTCTCCAATATGCCCATTTTTTCTTTCTGCAAGTCCATTTTGCTATGGGGTATGACTGCATGAATATTGCTGCTTTATGCTATGTTCCTGCAGGAAACTTGCAAACTCATTTGAGAGGTACTCTCCCCCTCCATCTAACCTTAGGCATTTTATTTGCAGGCATGTTTCTTTTTCAACCATAGCTTTAAAAGCTTTGAAATGCCCAAACACTTCACTTTTCTTTTTCATAAAATACACCTAAACTTTTGTATTGTATTCATCAATAAAAGTGACAAAATAATGATAGCCTCCAATAGATGTAGCTTTAGTAGTCCACACATCAGAGTGGATTAATTCCAATGGCCTCTTACTCTCTTGAATATGTTTAGAAAATGGTTTCCTTGCCTGTTTTCCAAATTGACAGGCTTCACATACCTTATGCATTTCTGCAACCTTGAACTTAGGCAATCTTGCAACAATATTTTGGGCCTGCATTAATTTAAGTCACTGTACATTAACATGACCAATGTGTTTATGCCAAATATCAATATCTGCAACTACACCGGTCCCATGTGCAAACATTGCTATACTCAATTCACGCATGTCCGCATCCAACGTAAACATCATGCCCTTCTTCTTCCCTTTTGCTATCAAGCGACCTTTATTTTTTATATCCTCAACAAAGCATCCATGAGGATTAAATCTGACCTGCAAGCCTGCTCAACCATTTGACCAACAGAAACCAGGTTCTTTGTGATATTCAGGACATGAAATACATCAGACATGTATTTTTTTATTCTATCCTGCATAGACAAAGGAATTTTACCAGTGTGCACAATAAGATGTGTAGTATCATCACCAGTCTCCACAAATCCCGGTCTTTCCATTTTCCTTGCATCTTGCATCCATTCTGCATGACCTGTCATGTGGTTTGACGCACTTGAGTCAACATACCACACATCATTGCTTTCTTCTGCACTAGTCACAGAATTGGTCATGTGTTGCACCATAAACAGATGCTCATTTCTATCATCACCCTGTCTACTAGAGGATGCATAATTTCCTTGCTATAATTTTTCAGTCATGATGTCATTCTGCTTTTTATAGCAGTCTTTAACCATATAACTCATTTTACCACAGTAGTAGGATTCATCATTTTTGTTTGCATTTTGGCCTCTCTGCCATTCACCACGACCTCTTTGGCTCCCCCTGCCTCTAAAGTTACCACGTTCTCCTTCATAGGATTGGTTTTCTTGAATTTGCTGCATATTCTAATTTCTGCCACAGCCTCCAAATCGGTGTGCTCTACCTCTGCCTCTACCTCTTCCAGCATTTGAGTAGAAGACAACTTCTTTTGAAGTTCCTCATGAAGAAGATGCACCACCATTCTCTGCTCTTCAGAAATTAAAAGAGTAATCCCTCAAAATCAGGAAAATTCTCACGGACGGTGATGGATGTCCGGAATTGTGCATAATCCTTTCTTAGACCATTCAAGGTCACAGAAACTAAATCATCATCTTCCACTAGCGACCCAATAGAAGCAAGTGCATCTGCAATCTTCTTCACCTTTATGTGGTAGTCATTGATGCTCATATTTTCTCTGTGCACATCATGCAACTCCTGTTTGAGCTTCATTCTCCTGGCTTGTGTATTTGTGCTATACATTTTTGTCAAAGTATCCCACGCCTCCTTCGACATGCTTGCATCCTGAATATGCACAATCATAGAATCTGAAATACTGATAGACAGCCAGTACATAACTTTTTCGGCTCTCTCATGCCAGCCTTTAAATGCTTGCAACTCCTATTAATTGGGAACATTAGGAATAACTGGTTCTTGTTCAGCTCCAGTAATGAACTCCCAATAGCCTTTTCCCTTAAGGAAATTCGTCATTCTAAACTTCCATGTTTGGAAGTTGTTCTTGTCAAGCTTTTCAGTGATAATCTATGAAAGAGCATCAGACGCCATTACAGAACACTACAAAATATTCTGTCACTGCAAAAGAGCACAACTTCTGCCTCACAAGGGCAAATCTGCAAAACTGATGAGAGTGGTATTTGACCACACAGTCACTTTCTAGTGATGATTATGCATTAACAGGTAATAAGAATGATTATGTCACTCCCAATATCTCTCCGCATAGGCATATGATGTAATTTCTGCGATAACTTTTCATCGACATGCAGAATAATGGTCGCATAGCAAAAACATGGCACTTTCCTAAGTGCCTGCGGAAAACTTCCACCACCAAAATGGGCCTCGAAATGGCCTCGAATCAAAAAAATAATTTCACCAAGGACGTCGCCCTTATCCCATAGCATATACTGCCTTCTCGCCACACCGCAAAGAGCATCCCAATCTGAGACAGTGCACTCTTGTACTTTTTGGCTGTGCTACCTGCAGAGATTTGCTCCCAAACTCGAAAAAAGAAGGAAAGCAACATTGATCCTCTTACTAGGACATCGCGAACTTGGTTTGCTTTCTTGAGCTTCTTACCACGAACCGAGCTCTGATACTATGTGAAGAGAGTGGAAGAAAAGGAAGGAGTCTCACTTGCGGCTTTCTCACATACACAATGGGGAAATATACACAAAGGTGGAGACTGGAAGCAGTTTTCCTCTTCTTAGTTGTGAAAGCCAAAAGAACTCTCTTAGTACGAAAGAATAGGTGAACCCTATATGTGGGTCTCAAACCAAACTCAGCTAACTAAGGTGACATACTAACTGACCCACTAACTAGAGTACATAAAGATAGATGTCATCCAGCTATTATTTATGGGCAATGTACCAATTGCATCTACAACTAACAGGTCGATGACATAAATGCACAACGATCACCCTAGCATATCACGAGTGGAGCTCGATATCTCATATATGCATACATACATACATACATACATATATATATATATACATTATATCCATAATGTGCAATTATATATGCTATGATTGTAATACTATTGTTGATATTGATTGGGGTGCAAAACTACTACACATCATAATGATTTGTGCTGCTCCGCTCTTGTAATTCATCTCCATGGGCAATGGATCTTTTATTACTTCTGCATGGCCTTATAATATAAAGATTATTACCTCTCTCTCTCTCTCTCTCTCTCTCTCTCTATATATATATATATATATACACACACACACACACACACACACACACTTATTTTCAAAGATTGACGTGTAGCTCAAGGGTTATGCCACATGGCATACATATGGCTCCTCTCATGTCTTTGCTCTCTCCTTGCTATTCCTTGCCACGTGTGTGTGTGTATACATACATGTATATATATATGTATACATACATACATGTATGTATGTATGTAGTATACATATACATATTATATATATATATAATATGTATGTATGTATGTACACATATACATATATATACATATAAATATACATATAAATATGTATGTATGTATGTATATACTCATTTTCAAAGATTGGCTCGTAGCTCAAGGGTTGTGCCACATGGCCGGTAAATGGCTCCTCTCATGTCTTTGCTCTCTCCTTGCTATTCCTAGCCACGTGGGCAATCGTGGCCAGCCAAGGGATTTGCTATCTCCAAATCTCTCTTGCCTTCCCCGCACAACAATGCAAATTCCTCTTGTTGCAATCCTTGCTTTGATAATCCGCTCCTTCCCAAATTGTGCGGTTGGTGCAGTGTTTAAGGAGTCCCAAATTTGGAATTGCAGAGTCCCATGGCAAATTGTGCAGCTAATGTAGCATTTTTGAAGCATTGCACAATCTCAAGTGTTTCAGCTTCCCTTCCACATTTTGCATTTTAGCAACTCGCGTTTAAAATTGACAGCACTTTCTCAAGCAGGGCAGAGGCCTTCACCACAGTCGAGATGGTAGCAACAACCATGGGCTTCAAAAGTAGCTTCTCGCCATTGTCTTTTGCCAAAAAGAAAGTGTGTTCCAGTCCACTAGAGACGCACCAACAAGGCACCTCCCCTCCACCAGCCTACATCTTTACTTCTCTACATCTAGGTTCGATGGAGGGCGAAAAAAGGATGCATACATTAGCTGCATGGGTGGTGGAATCAAAAGCGCATTTGCCAATTTAACTATCTGCTAGCGATTAGCAAAGATCAGTAGTAGATTGGAGTTGTTGCTACAAAAGCTCTTCACTTAGATGAGGGGTCCGATCTTCGTCTGCCAGAAGAATGTCTTCTTGCGACTATAACCTGGCAAATTTTTTCCATAGGTCCCTCAGGATTAGGACGTGCCGTTTGATTTTGCAAAATTGGACGTAGTACATGGGAGATTTGCTACCTTGAGCAATGACTCAGGAAATTGGATCTGCGACAACAGTCATAGTTTAACGATACTGAAGTCACTGAGTGAGCCTAGACACGACAGCGAGGTAGATGAGGGAAATTTTGAGGCAACATAGTACATGGCAGATTTGCTAGCTTGAGCAACGAATCAGGAAATTGGATTTGCAACAACGGGCATAGTTTTTGAGAATACATAAGTCACTGGATGAGCCTAGACACGACAACGAGGGAGATTGAGGGGAAATTTTAAGGCGACATGGGGAACACAGAGAGTTGGTTGAACAGGGTGAAGGTACATCTCAATGAAAAGGTGAGGAACCGTGCAGGGGATTTGGAAGGTTCGTGTAGAATGTAGATGTATTGGCCAAAAGAAAAATGAACTTTTAGATTTGGTTGACATAACCCTAGGGAGCATCTCCTTATCTCGGCCTGTTTTGTGCTAAGATTGTCATTAGCTAATAGTAGATTTGAGGTCAACAGAAGCTTCGGATATGGTGATTTTGTTCTTGAAATGGAGAGCTGGATAAAGGGCCACCAAATGTGGCAGCAAATTTAAAACCAGCTTCTCAAAGGATGGCAATGACTTCCTCTTGAGATAGGTTACGGCATGAGAATCAAGAAATGGCGTTTCTCTCACCAATAGGTGATGCATCTTTGGTCAAAGCGGTAGAGCTGAGGCAAAAGCAATTGTAGACACGAGAGTATCATCTCTCAAAGATGGACAAAATGCATAGGAGCTTTAAGGTATCATCACGCCTTGAAAGTTTGTGATCACTTGCTAATGGTAGAGAAAAAGAAATGGGGTGAGTGGCTGGATGAGAATGATGCCTATAGATTGGGGAAGGGGGATCTGAAAGAGACAAGGAACCGGGAAACGTCTCAAAACTTGACAAATGTGTGCAATGATGCTTAGATGAACAGAGAAAAAGCGTATGAGAAGTTGCTTCACTATGCCGTAGATAATTCAGCCCATCAGAGACGGATCATGTTGCTCCTATATATAAAATCTAAAATAAAAACCATATGGAAGGTGCTCTCTGTTTTCCACCTTAATGTCCTTGCACCCACCAAAAGAAAAAATTTCCTTGTTGCCTTATCCCATCTCACTTACATCAATGGCCCTACCTGCCAACCCTCTACTTGTCCCTCTTCTCGCTTAATAAGGGCCTTATCTTTCACCCATCCATCAGCCTCAAAATATGAAAATGGATGCAAAAGGATCTATCCTGCACACAGACACTAACACCTATGGCCTGATAACCAATGTATTCACCCAAGTTTTGGATAGAGATGACTATTGCATGGCATTGTCAAATTCTTAAGTGCGATGTGGCAGAATATAGTGGATTTTCCACCTTGTCTTCAAAAGTATCAGCATGACAAAGCAGACCTAAGCCCAACAGGAACTCAGCATACTGCTCGTGAGAAAGGACTACAAATTGGCCTCTCAGCATAATAAAGGACAATGAAAAGTATATTTACATACTGTCTGTAAACGAATAACCTACTATTAACATCCATTATGCCTACTGATCTAAAACATCAGTTTACCCTACTGATCCAGATAGCCTTTGTGGTGAGTTTTCAATACCCACATACCATAAGCAGCATGCAGAGGTTCAAATACAAGGACAAACTGTTTGAAGCTATAATGAAGTGGATAGAGTATACAAGCAAAGCACTTCAACTACAATACCCAGTTGCCATTTCCAATGGAAGTTTATACATGAATGAGGCTGGCTTATATACCTAGATGAATCTAGGAACATTCCCAAACTCATCCTCTAAAAACACAACATAGTGCAGTTTCAATCTCATGATAGTCACTCACAAGGTTGAAAACCATAAACTCCATCATGCATAGCAGGGACTAGCTACTATGACATCCCCACTGACGTCATCAGTGCCCAACAGTGGGTGTAGACCATAGTATAAAAATATGCTCTCACACATACAAATCCACACACCCACACATACTTGAGCATCCCTACTATGACATCCCCACTGACGTCATCAATGCCCAACAGTGGGTGTAGACCATAGTATAAAAATATGCTCTCACACATACAAATCCACACACCCACACATACTTGAGCATCCATTTATACAAAGTCTTCATACTGAGTTTCTGTCGGCACTCAGGAGGTGAAGGGCAGACTCAGTCATGATGAAGGCTAGCACTAAAGGAGAAGGCTAATCAAAAGGTAGTCCAAAATCTCTTCATTCAAGCTACAACTGCTTGTGAAGTCTCAACATTTTCATTTTAGTCTCTCCCCAAGGAGCATCTAAATCTAAATCTAGCTGATAGGGCAATGCACCATTTAAGATAGAAAGAATTATCACAATACCAGCAGGCCACAACTTGGATGAAAACTTCACAAGGTGAAATTTGCATGTCCACTAATACGGCAGAAGCATACATAGCCGTCCATGGCATGGAGCTCTAGGGTCTTAGGTACAATGCATGAGTGCAGCTGTAGATCAATCAACCTACTCAGCTGACCTATCCATCTAAGATCAGACAGCAAAAAAGAAATCCGCCGCAAATCATCTAGTCAGATAATCCTTCAGCACCTCAGCTTACAGTCATCACAAACCACCAAGCTAAAATCTGATATTATACATGAAAAATTAAGTTTGTAAAATGACAATCTTTTGGCATTAGGCTTATATAATAAGGACCTACCATCATCCTCATTCAATGTCTTCGCCCAAATTCAGTGTTGGTCATTAGTAAAGTTCTCAACAAGTGGGATGATCTGACTGTAGAGGATTTATAAGCAGCTACAAAAGTCAAAAGTCTACAACTTTTGTTTGCTCTCATGCAGACTTAATGGCGAGGGAATTACATGTAAAACTGACTAATTCACATAACACCTTAATTTCTAAACATTTATCAAAGTTGCATTTTCCATAACTTTCCCACCTGAGATTACAAACTACCGATCCAGAATAGTATAGAGCCGCCTTATCACCCAGAGAAACAAAGAATGATCAGTTACTGAACCGAATCAACTTTGGTGGTGTTGTGAGAATGACTACCACACTATTGACTTTAACAATCTACGCACCCTTTCAATGCGCAACTATCTCTAGGACAACACAGCCAAGCTAACCTTCCAAGCATAATCATGTAAAATCTCTCAAAAAGGAAAAGAGAAATCAGTAGCATTAATGCCTCCAAGCAAGTATACAATTTGAAAAACCTGTGTTGATTGATGTACTGAAGGGCAGTGAAACTTTTTCATTCCAAAAAGTCCCCCTCTGTTTCTAAGGGTTGCCATAAAAGAGAGTTTCAACATATTTAAACAATGAACCAGTACAGAATATTTCACCAATGAGAGTGTATTCTCAACATATAATCTTCGAAGAATAGAGCTTGTAGCAACACTGTAGATTGTCAAAATGTTTCATTCAACAGAGTCTACTTTCAGATTATTGTTGTTTATATCTTAAGTGTAAGAAGAAACTGACGACTGACTAAACTCATCAAAACATTTTTCAAACAAAACACTCTGAATGAAACACATATGACATCCCCACAGCGCCCAACAGTGGGTGTAGACCATAGGATAAACATACGCTCTCACACATACAAATCCACACACCCACATACATGAGCATCCATTTATACAAAGTCTTCGTAATGAGTTTCTGTTGGCACTCTGAAGGTGAAGGGCAGACTCAGCCATGATGAAGGCCTACTCATAGTTGTTAAAACCAACCTGAAAAAAGAATCCTGACACCTAGTTCTAAAACATTTCAGAATGCAACAGATCTGATAAACCTGTTATGAACATTCGCAGCTTCAAAAATCCTGCTCATCCGAGTACCTTTTCAGCAAAATTCCAAGCCTCCTACTATCGAGGGAAAAGCCATATTCTACATTCAGAGCTTAGTGCCAACTACAAGATTCAAAACTTTCACGGCCCACATTTCATCCTGTGAAGTCCGAACTAACCATATAACCAGATTAAAAGTAGGTGCAAGAACATACGAAGATGACACAATTTGTAGAAAGATATACGTGTCGAACTCACCACACATTCAAGGTGAATTGCAAATACAAGCAGCAGCCTTAACAAAACCATGCGGTTACCAACATGGCTACTCCCTAAGACCACAAACTTTGTTACAAATACAAACGCATACCCAACTCACGAATAAAACATATAATCCAAATCTAAAAATCTTCCAGCGCTTAATCTGGTCAACTCGAGCAAAACAATTTTTTGTCAGCAATACGTGAGTCCAATGAGCCTATATACATGAGGCAATGCCATTAACTACGCAATATCAGTTTGGAAGCGACATGTTAGCGAACAAGCAGTGTGAAACTTTTGGAGACAACATAACAAAGAATTCCAAGGAAAATACTGCAACGGTCTTTGAACATGACCACACTGCCCCTCCACCTCATCGATTCAGCACACATATCTGACTCTTAAGGTTCCCATGGCCTTCAACGAGGGCAATGATAACACAAAAGAGACAACTTTACATCCTGTGTGACAACAGGCGGGCAGTACTGAACCTGAGATTTTTGCTACAAGGAGAACCTTCCCTTGGACAGCACCCTAGCAGCTGTCTAGATCAGCAAGCCATAACTGCACAGTTGTAAAGAAAAGTACCAGTACCTCTAAACCTTACATTCACCAGTTTCCATTCAGGAACTGCGGCATCAGATGTAGGCCGCCAAGAAAACACAGCAATGCCATCTTCCTGCTGACGGGATTGCCGGTACCCACCTATAACAAACATCTCGTCTCCAAGAGCCTTGAACGCCAAACCCCATCCATTTCGAAAATCTGCCCTCACTGGCACAGGTCCAAGGATCTTCCATGTGTTGGCGGCCTTGTCGTAGACCTTCAACAGATTAGTGGCAGTATCGATGGCGTACAGTTGATTGTTTACCACTGCTACCAGAGGAGGCGAAGGCTCGAATGTTACCACCTGGTCCGCATCTGGAGCAGGATACATGTTCTCAATGGTTCTCCACGTTCCTCTGGACGGGTCGTATTCTTCTCCGCTCGTGATTGGGTGGTGATTCCTATCCTTTCCGCCAATCACAAAGAACTTCCCATCCATGTAGAACCCAGAGCACTTGTGCCGTGGAATTGTCATAGGCGGCAAGGGATCCCATCTGCTATGACGAGAATCATATCTCTCAGCGCTATTCAGCACATTGAATGCAACTGCACCGAAGCCTCCAGCGACAAACGCGAATTCCCTGCAGCTGGCTGAGGCGAAGAGGCATCGTGGATTCACCATAGGAGGACCCCTTTCCCAGCTGTTGAAGGCCAGATCGTACTTGTAGCAAGCAAAATCGAAGGCCTCCTTGCCGAGCCACAGCAAATGTGTGCCGGCAGACAGAGATTCCTTGTCCGAAAGATCGAAATTAGGGTTATGATTCGTGGGAGGAAGGTTCATCCACGCGTTCCGTTTGGGATCGAATGACGTCCAAGACCCGGTTGCACTTGTATACATGTAAATCCACTGCTCCACGACGCCATAGCGACGGCGAAGCTGGAAGAGTAGAGGGCTTCGAACCAGCTCCAGATACTTCCGACCTAACATGGCCAGTCTGCCGTGATCTGAGCGGGAGACAAATGAAAGGCATCTGAGGGCTGTCTCGTCGTCAAGCCCGGGCAGAAAAGATGAATCTTCGTTCTGATCCGCATCCTCGTGGTTGGAATGGCAGGCCGTCTTACCAGTGACCTGAACGGCGAAATCGATTGCCGGAGCGTCTGTGCAAACATGGAGGACTTCACCCTCGACCTTGTGGGTCTCGAGGAGAGAGTCAAGGGCTACTCTGGGTTTCTTTCTCTTCTCTGAACCACTGGGCTTTGCCTCAGGCAATTGGGAAGGAACCTCGGCCCGGTATGGTTTGGACAACCACCAGGAAAAGATGTAGGGGGGATCATCATCGAGGAGGAGCTGTTGAGGATGACAACGCAGGATAGGAAGGATGCAGCCGTGGCCATCCCGCATGGTTGAAACCAGTGGAGGGAGGCAAGGAAGGGTGGTGAAGGAGCAAGGGTTGAGGCACACAAGCAACCCAAAACAGACCCAAAACAGAGCAAACAAAGGCGAATGAGAAGGGGGTGGTGTCTGAGGAGAGAGTACAGCTGCCAGAAAAAAAAAAAGGTTAAGTAAGGAGGAGAGCCATATAGCCCTAACTGCTAGAGAAGGGTAGGGATTCAGGAAGGAAAGACAGGAGTTGACAGAGAGGCAGGGTAACAGAAGGGAGTAAAATAAGCAAGAGAGGAATCTAAGAAGCTATCGGAAGGGAAGAGTGCAACTGTGCGGTGTTTGTGGAAAGTCTGGCAATCTTTGAGGGGAGGAGAGGGGAGGAGGCGGCCAGAAGAGGGGGTAAAAAAAGGAAGGGAGAGAGAGAGAGCTTCACAATCCCCACTCAGGCAACAAAAAGCAGAAAAGGAGGAGGAGGAGGAAGCTCATGCGTGGTCAGAAACCAGCCCAGAGACTCCCTGATAGACGAAAATGCTCATTGGGCACAACACTTACACATGAAAGAATGCTCAAAGAGGCCATAGATGCACGACAACTTACACAGAGGTAGCCACATTCAGAGAGAGTGAGGATTCAAAATGGCTTCAGGAAAGGAAATCAGGCATGCATAAGAGGGACGAGATTACACAGACTCACGCATCAGTACTTAGTTATATATATAAGCTCGCAGATGGCTCCAAGCACCCCTAAAGAAACAACAGAGGAGCTGATATGCAAAGGGAGCTAGAGCTGATATGCAAAGGGAGCTACGAGATTCATAGACACTCTCACATACACAAAGAGCTCAGAAACACACACACAGAGGAGCCAGACAGAAAGGCTGGCCCCAATGAGACGGGCACGCAACGGAGGAAGTACTCCAGAAATATAAACACCCTCCCCGCCCCCACACACAACACCCTTTTTTTTTTTTTCGTGAAGCACAACACTTCCACTCACACATACAACACACACACACACACGCACACACAAACACAGAGGCACAAAATCCAGCAAGGACGCAGTGTCTAGGGGATTGAGAGCGGTCAGCTCAAAGAACCCATAACGAGAAATGTCAAGAGAGGGCTACCAGCAAATCCACAGAAGTTTAGAAACCAAGAATAGATGTGGGTTTTGAGGCTGAATGTAGGTAAGACTCCACTCCAAGAAGGAGAGAGAGAGAGAGAGAGAGAGAGAGAGGTGGCAGGCCTGACATGCGCACAGATTACTAACACCTCCAACATAAAATATACACAGAATTCTATTTAGATATTTGGAGTGAGGATGCAGAAATGAGTGACGGAGAGACAGGCAGGAACCCACCTTTGAATGCGGGAAGGATCAGGGGGGACGGGGGTTGGCCGAACAGCTATGTCAATCACTTGCAACCAACTGAAAACTAGAGAGAGCTGAGTGTAGCCTAGGAAGAGAAGACGGGCAAATGATTGTTGCTATGCAAACTTTGATAGAGTATAATATATTTTTAGAGGCCCAAATCTGCCAATCTGACCCTCCTCTACTTCCGTCTCTTTCTTCCCCATTTGTTTGTATTTGTGTGTGAGGAATTCCCCTTCTCATTTTCAACCTTTCCTCTATTTTGATCAAACCTTGTCCTCTGATAGTCCTCTGATTTTGAATCTTTCCTCTAAGTGCTCTGGGCTATCCTTTCTTACTCTGCTGATGTGTGTGTTTATGGTTATCCTTGCTCTCTTGACTGGCATTCTTCCTGCAAGTGTGTGTGCTTGCGCTTTCAAGCCCTTTCCTACCCTTCTTCTCCCCTTTCTGTTAAAAGCAACCTTCCCAAGTGTGCGAGCCTCTATATCTCAATCCCTTGCTTTCACGTTCCCCTCTTCTTGTACCTGTTGACAACACCCCTTTTTGAGCTCTGTCCCGTTTCCCTTTCATTCACCCCTCTTTCATCTCTCCCAATCCATCTTATTGCGCAAATCCACTCCCACACCCCTGTTTTTGCTTGTAAAGATTCCGCACTGTCCGTGTCTTGTAGGTAGTTCGTTCTCTGTTAATTACTTTCCTCTGGTGCATATTGTTCATGGTAGCTGCTGCTTGGTTAAATATTAAAACCATTCCCCTTCTCTCTCTCTCTCTCTCTCTCCTGATTACCATCCATGAATCACTCCCCCGCGGGCCCCAACCCCATCCTGATCGCAACCTTTTGCTCATAAATCCTGCACGCCATTGGCCCGTTTTCCCCATCCGCCCAAAATTCCGCAGTTCCCATCCTATTGTTGGCAGAGGCAGAGAGAGGCCAGGTACCCCGGGGGGCCCCCCCTCCTCCTCCTCCGCCCTCGCTCTGGCTTTTTGGCTCTTTGTGATTGAATCGGGTTCTGCAGCTTCGATCCGATCTTAATACAAGGCGTGTCTTGTTGTGGCGCCGCCCCCCACAGATCGTCGCATTCACGGATTCAGGCCCTCTAAGGGTCACGACCGTCGACTGCACTCCCTCTCACACACGCCGTCGGGGCTGATGCGGGCGTTTACTGGCTCGCGTGGCGTAAAGCATGCGGAGCCACGTGTGCAGAGGAGGCGGTCAAGAGGAGGCTGACGTCGGCGCCAGATAAGCAAACGCCCCTACAAACTCCGCTAGAGGAGGCTGACATGGGTGCACATCAGCAAGCGCTCCTGATGGAGTCCCGGTGACGCTTCCAACGTAATTAGGAGTCCACTGAAGGCTCAAGTCACGTCGGCGCCAAATAAGCTAACGCCTGTGGACAATAGAGTCGATATTACGCTTCCGACGTGGAGCCCAGGTCGGCGCCAGGTGAGCAGACGCGCCTGTGAAAGAGTCACTGTGACGCTTCCAACGTGGAGACCCCTTCAAGTCAATGGATACAGGAGCGGCAAGCCGGCTGATTACGTGTCATCCCAAATAACGGTACTACCACGTCATATAGTCCACGGTGGACGGCATCCAAGTCAAAAGGCGCCGTCAGGGCAAAGGCAGCTGCTTCTCGCCATTAAATACTAAACACGGGGAGTCCGAATATGCACAAAAAGCAGATCCGACGTGGCAGCCAGGCTGGCTCTGCCTTTATTTAAAACCAGCTCCCCGTCCTCCTCCTCACACCACCCCATCAATCAATCCCATCACCACCTCCCTTTTTTTTAAATAAATAAAACCCCGCCTTTAATATTCTACCTTATATTTATTTCGCAATATCACACTTTTAACCTGCAAAATATTTGCGCTCCCATCTCGGCCGTTGATATATCCATCGCCTTACGTGGCATTTCTTTTCAAAGCTTCTTCATTAGTTAGTCGGATCCTCGTATCATTATTGCTCATTGTCCCTAGTTTTTTCTTCCATTCTTCCTTTTGTCCATAGGTGAATCTGCTACGTACTTGTACTACTTAGTCAAATCCTTCTCCTACCCTAACCATTTTGTACTCACATTTTCGAAAAAGGCAATGCTCATCATACTTAACGCAGCATATAGAATCATAGACATTGTTGGGATTTAGAATAGAAAGAGTAAAACATGTCTCTTAAAATTAAAGGCCATGTTGAATTTATTAATTTCTACCCGAAAATTTTCATGGTTTATGTGAGCATTGCTCCTTATCATCTCTTGCTTTATCTTTTTGTAGGATAAGATTTTTTTTGTTTGTTTTTGGAGGATGAGAGTAGCTATATTAGAGGCCGCCGTCGCCATTGTTGTGGATTTGGCACTACTTCTTGGGGACACCATCCTCTCCAGGTACCCTCAGACCTCTATCCAGTTACCTTAGTCACCATGCTACCATGCATGATGCCAAAAGTCAGTATGAATGGGCTATTAACACCTAGGTTTTCACACTAGGGGTGGGGACAAGGATGATTGTAATGCCTTCACATTGACAACACTTTGCACAAGCCTGAGGCATCCTCGTAAGCGAGGGTATGGGGACGACCTCACAGCTTTAGCCATATACACTCAAGAGGCATACCAAAATTGTTAACTTTTCACATGCCATGGCCACTATTAACTACCCACTCTTAACTGAATCAAAGAGTCCAACGATCCATATTCAATCTCCCAATTTCTTTACATCCAACGAACCATATTGCATCCGTTGTCCTTAAAAAGCTTTGCTTAATACACAGTATACATAATTAAACAACAATTGGTTCCTATGACCCTTGACCTCCCCCACCAATCCTAAGGGGGGTTCCATTTCCCACTTTGCGGGAAAGCATGCATAAAGGAGCATCACATTAAACCAAGATTCATCATCAAGATTGGGTCAATCAAACACCAGCAAAACCAAAGGTGGTGAGATTAAACACCCAAAATATGTAGTGTGCGACCTAGTTTGTGATCCCTACCGTGTGTAGGGTTAGGTTGGCTGTTCAAATCGTATGGTTTTTTCTTTTCAGGGGTCATAAAAATCTCCCACCTAACACCACGTAGGCTGGTTGAATGGACAAGAGGTGTTTTCGCTATGATCCAAAAAGCGTGTAATAATCATGCGACAAAATCTCATTTCCGATTTTATTAAAGCGCCTCCGTTTAAACAAATTCATGATCGCGGAGCATTAAAAAGTGCGACTGTCTTTCTGACCGGCTACTGTCGGGTCCTCTGCGGCGTCGAACCGGCAAACGCCGGTTTCCGTGTCAGCACTGACATGGCCTGGACAGCCTGGCAGCGGGCCCCCCTTCCTACAGTATTTAAGAGATAATCGGACCTTTTTGACCTCAACCTTAATCTGGCCTCTAATCAGAATCTTTGACCCTAAATTACTCTGTTAATGGCAGCTTCTTCTTCTAAGGTTTTCAAAGGTCTCAGTTTAAGCGTTCCATAAATTACATCAGTTTTCTTTTTTTGGCGGTAACGAAAGTTTGTAATAAAGGCAAAGTGAACTATACAAAAAAATACAAAGGAGCAGATTTAGTTTGTATGATGGAGTTGCCCCCCATGCCCTTCTAAGCCGTATTCCCCACACTGTCAGGCTGTCATTAGGAGCCTGAGATTTCCATTGACCTCTTGCAATCATAAGAACTATCGTAGTTGATCTCTCCTTAAAGAAAGTCTTTTAAAGTAACTTTAGTAAATGGTTTCCCATTCGCCCAGAGGAAGCCCCTGAAGCCCACCTTTTCTTGAAGAATCTGGCTAGTTGGCCAGTCCTCTTTGATCCTCCTCAGTAGGACAGCTAGCACCTCCTCTTCCCGTGCAATTAGCCTGTATTTTTGCCCTCTGTTCACATGTGGACACATTAGTAGCCTTTGAGTGCGCTTTACCTTATTAGCTTCGTGTAAGGAGGTTTGATTTCTTTAAAGGTTCCATCACCAGCTGGAATGACTATTTTACTCTATTCTCCTCTCTTTTTAGAGCTTCACCCTTTTTTGAACTTCGTCCCCCCACTCACCCCCACATTCTTGGGCTCCATGGGGGTGTATTAAGCGCCTTGATGGGACTTGAACACCTGAGATACCAAGTGAGTGCATGCCCTCTTTAAATTGTGTAGCCACTTAAGGCTATCGATAGTCTTGCATAATTAATGGTTTTGCTCCCTTTTTTAAAATAAAAAATAAAAAATAAACAGGAGCTTCATATATTGATAATAAAAAAGGGGAGGTTTATTTGACCTTACAAAATTTGGCCCTCTACGCTGAGGAGGAAACCCGAGGCCCACGCTGTGAATAGCCAGTTTAAGTCACCGAGAGGTTCCTATCTATGTCCATGATTGCTTGGCTTACTACTGGGTCTTCCTTGCTAACGATCCGCCCGAAGTCTTGGAGGTAGGCTTTCACAAGAGTTGTAATGGCCGGGGCCTTGAATCCATTTGAGAAACTTCTTGCTTTTGCATGTCATCCTTTCAAAATATCAATAGTCACTCAATTTTGCAATTGTTTTTTCTCCCCAAACAAAACTCGTTGATTTTCAGGAAAAGATTATAGTCACTTGTATATTTCAGTATAAAGGGAGTCTCATCTATTTAAATAGTTCAAATGCAAAAGGGAAAGAAAATATGCAATTCACACCAACCAGTTTATTGCTTTACCAAACTTTCTCTAATTTTGATAGTGAAAAAGTGCTTCAAGTGCCTTCACATCACACCCCAAAGGCTTCTCTAGACAATCGAGGACACCAAGCACCATCAATGATTTATCAAAGCCCCCCTTTTTTATAACATGACACAAGTCTCAACCTTTAAAGTGAGCTCCCCCCTCATATCGTGCATCTTTCCCTCTCATTAGCCTCAAACCTCACGTACTTGGAATCTTTGTGTTCACATGCTTTGTAATTGCATGAAATAATGATGAAATCCCTCATTCGTTTCACTATACAATTTGCTTTATGTGTAGAGACAAACAACTTTCACACGCTCAACTCATTTGTTTTCCACTGCACTCAAACATGTGGGTAACCAATTTCCTTAGCCTTTATGAGAATAAGATAAGGACTAGACAACTACTATCTTGATTTCTTCCAAGGGCCCATGCTTGTTGTCCCTCATCATTCAAGCTAGGCAAAGTTACATTCGACAAAGCGATTAAAAGTGGAGGCATTTTCTTGTGTTGCTCAAGATTGTACTGGTGTTAAGATTCTCCTTCTTTATTATAAACATAAAATCATTAGATTTGTTTTATGTAGCTTATTTATAAAAAGTACCCTAATTTCCCATGTCGTCACTTCTTGTATGATGCTTCTTAACTTTGCTCTTTATGTAAACAATAAATGTTTTATCATACTGTGCTTTATAGACTGCATGCTTAATTTATACTACCCACTCTTTTATTTAACCTTCAATTGCAACTTGTAAATGTATAATGTCAAGTAAGCTACAGCGTCAAAGGTACAAATCGATCCGTTTCATTATCAAGGATGGATCAAAGTAGACAAAAATGGTTAAACATGCTCCTTTGTCTTCAAATATCGAACTATTTTATTACTCTCGATCATTATAGGTAGGGTAAATCGATATCATGCTTGTAAGGACATTCCAAAATATGGTATTATGAGTCTCTCCATGAAAATTGCATTTGTTGAAGTAGTTGTAAAAATCAAATACTTGCATACAAGCCAACTCTTCTAAACTCCAACATAGTTGACCAAATCAAGCACTCAAATAATGCCCCTCACATTGGGTTGAAACCATTCACCTCAACTTGTCATGCTAATGTCTATTCCATATAAATGGCTATTTTTATCACATCAATACTTTTCTCTCTTCAATTCTTTCCAGAACGTGAAACATAAATTCCATTTCCAAAACGAGTCATGACTACACACATACACACCTCCAAGAGTCCTTTTTCCCCTTTTAAAGGGGAGCACACTTATTATGTGGTTTTCTATGCTTTTTCGTGTCATCCATGCTTTTTAATGCACTTTTACATATCTACTTTTTTCAAGCTCCAGCAACTAAGTTGTTTTATTCATTAAAAATATTAGATTTGCATCAAACAAGACTAGACACATCACACATTTTTCTAAAGTACCCATTACCTTAAATGTGAAGCTAGGCATCTTAGAAGAGTGATGGGCCATTATTTCATCTATATGGGAAAAAGGTTGATTAGCCACCATTAGGTGCTTTCAAAATCCTCAAAGCATCCACACTTGCTTAGAGAGCATAGTTTGACATGAAGTAAAAGTAATAAGGTGACAACTTTCAATTGGCCTATTAAGCATGCTTATGATGGTGATATGTTCCATAATTTGATAACGATTCTCTTTTAAAAGTAAATAAACAAGCCATTGATATTAAAGCTGCAATTATAAAAGTCGCAATCTAAATGAACAATCAAATGATATTATGTTAGAATCATAGGACTTTTTCCTTCGCGTGTGTAGGGGACTAAGAAAGTGTAACTTGCATGAAAAGGAAAAAGTGGAGACTTGCATTTAAAGATGCCTTTGGTATGGAGATACTGTGAATAGATTATTATTATTTTTAAAGAGCCTGATATCATAATGCACAAGTGGACAAGTAATGGGGTAGGGTTAGTACATGGGGTATTTCCATCGAATAGAAAAGTTTGTAGAACCTACATTTACTATAAAATATGAAATTCCCATGTATGTATATTGGTAAAAAATGCATGAATATACCGTGTCTATAAAGCAAACTACCACAGTTTACCCATTAAACCCCCCCTAAAGTTTAAACTGTGAGCCCATCCTCAACTACCCTAAAGTGCCCCATGACTCTCTCTAGAACTAGCCCAAAAGGAAAAACTCTAGCTATCAGCTTTCCTTCTTGAATACATTGTGGCAAGTGAACCTCTTAAGGTTTTATATTTTATACATTAGACATGCATGAGAAATGTGATGATCACATGGACAACAAAATGTTGCTTTATTGATGTCAAAGCTAAGGCCAAATGTTGCTACCCTACTACTCCTTCTTCCTCCTCCTATGTGCCTCATTATAGGAAGCCCTATTGCTTAGCGTAGCCCCTCCACCCCCCAATTCCCCAATGCAAGACCTAGTGGTTTACATGTTGAATATTCTTTGCAAAAATAAAAGCTGTTTGGAAGATGATAAGATAATTGTTAGTGGAAAGGGTTTATTGGGTTCAAGGATGCAAACTCCTTGAACTCCATTAGTCGGATGATGGTTATAAAAGTAAATGGGATGCCAACTACTTACTTAAATGTGGGAGGCTGAGGGTTGTGTCACTTGGAATATTTAAGATAGCACTTGCAAGGGGATTTCCAATAGACTATTTTTTATATTTTGAAAAAGAATCCCTACCTAAAGTAAGGGTATTTAAATTTGTCTTTTTGACAATGCATTTGTTACTAGTGTTTTTGAATAGTGACCCCCTAGTAGGTGAGAAGGCTTCATAATGGTGTTCTCATAATAAAAGTTTCCTTCTATTGTATATTCAAAGACACATGGCTATCTCAAGGAGGACTCATTGAGCTTACTATGAATGTTTTGGAGTGTGTGTGTGTTGGGGGGTGGGGGGGGGGGGGGAAATAATCTCTTCGGCTTCAAGAAGGTGGATATAAGAGAAGGTGTAAGTGGTGCTTAGCTAAAACATGGAGTGGATACCAACTAGAGACAAGGTAGAACTTGAAAGAACGATTGGGAGATGTATTTGCTACCACCCTAATGGCCACATGAATTGTCTTAGCCTACATATGAAGTTAAAAACGGATGGCCTTGATAAGTTAGGAAAATTTAAATCATAGTGTGTCTATGCTAAAAACATTTCATAATCAATGATCATGCAACCAAGAACATATAGCAAATATGAATGTATGATAAGTCTTTAGGATTTACTATCTTCCCTATATATTTTGCATCAAGATATTCTTTGACAATCTTGATGAAGTGTTTGCTCTCAGCAAGTTGATGGAAGGGCTAACAATTGAAGAGGCTTCTCTTTAGTGCCAATTGAATTATTCCCTCAACGTTGCTCTTTATGGACCTCCCCATGCCCAAATAGCCTAGATCTCAAAAGGTCATCCTTCTTGCACACAAAATGTTGCTCAAAGTTTACAATTTCTTGAGATTTTTGGATTCTTAACCTTTGAAGAAGTAAATATTTATTGCCTTCAACAAGAACATAGAGAAGGCTTTGTGATACCACCTCCTCTATCAAACCATGATCCCCTAAGAATAGCATAAATCAACCCTTTTCACTATCTTGTAGATGGTCTAAGCACCATCATGCATATGCAGCTACAAGGGCTACTCTTTTACATATCCTTGTATAGAATGCCCTTGTTGCATCTTTAAGGATGACCATGGTTGCCCCTCAAACATGATGACCATTTGCAACCCCTGGTCCTCTACCTGTCTAGTGTTCTTTTCTTTATCAATTGTCATGCAATAAAATTTACTCCTATTGCATGCACTGAAGAATTTGCAACCCTAGAATGCATCTTAAAAAAATATGCTCCTTAATCCTAAAAATTCACAAAATTCTTTAATTCACAAAAACAAAAAAGAGAGTTTAATAACGAGAAAGAATCTTGGATGCGTATGTAAGTAGGGGCTTTTATTATTTATTAGCCCTTGAACTTGCCTTCTTGTAATAAGGGTTTCAAGTAGTAAACCGCCTAAATATGACTTTTATATCTTCTATATCACTCTCCTCTTTCTCTTGAAGTATTGTTGGTGCCTACTAAGTTTCTTGGGCCTTGGCAGATCTTTCATATCTAAGAGCATCATGCAATGGGCCCATGTAATGTTCCATGTTAATGAACCAGTTAAGCGTTTTTGCTAGTGGCTCGTGTCTTGAATTTAATATCCTCCTTTTTTATATATCCATGTAGTTATTGGGATCACTTTTACAAAGGCTACTCAACTTATATCAGTATATCGAGTCCTTTTGCTTGCAATGCAAGAGAATAGTGCAAGGCACCCATTGCATTTTATCTAGGGCCAAGGAAAACCAAAATTTTGCAACCTGCAAGATCATGCAAAGGTATTCTTGCTTCCAAATTGGCCAATTTGATGCCTTGGTTTACAAAATCATACAATTCCACATCTCAACTTGTTCAAGGAGTAGTAGCTATACAGCTTTGGTAAAGCAAGGTGTGGACATTCTTCCCTATGGAGAGAGGTCTAAAGGAGATGAATTCAAGTATTGTAATGGGTGCTAGGCCTACCCTTTTAAAAAGCTTGTGCATGCTTCATGTGACACCACTTGAATTCATTAATAATCCATAGTGTGTAATATATCCAAGGATTTATTTTGTTACAATATTACATGTTCATTTAAGAGTCCTTTTTCAACTAGGTCCTCTTAAAGGGTTTTAACAAATGCAACTAATGGCTAGTGTTAACGTATCAAAACACAATTATGTGCCTTCTTATAATTAGCTCACTAGCACTTATACTTTATAAAAGACCTTTACACAAAATGTAATCTGAATGATGGCATAAGAGGTATATGCACAACGCATCAAATGCCATAAATTACAGAATCAAAAAATGCATCTTTTGTTGAGAATGTTCTTGAATTATTTAAGCAAAGAATGAATGGCCAATGTAGACGAATTTCATAAATGAGACAACATTGTTGTTACTTAAAATTGGTTTCTCACCACCGTTCCATTCAAGGTAGATAAAAAATTAAAATCATTATCAAATATTGTAGAAAAGTGCCCATAAGCTCCAATTAGTTGTAGTTGCAAGGGATCAAATATAAACATGAAATTTTAACTCACACTCCAACGGAATCCACGCCTTTTAATTAGTTTTCCAATGCCTATATGCATATATCATACATAAAACTCCACACATAGATTGATCTATAGTCTCTAATGTCTTTTCACCAAAATAATTTCCCTTTTGTTGGTCTCACATAAGATCCCATCCTAGATAAAGAGAGAGAGTTTTGAAGAAAATCTTGTGTCTAATTCCTTACCACACATAGTCTTTGACACATTTTGATTTGAAGTGATTTGTAAACCCATAAGAAGGCATGCTCCAACTAACAACCACATATTTTATGTGTGATTGGGTGCCTAATGTTATGCATCATAAATGTATATATTATGAATGGATTAAGATGAGGCCATTTTGGAGTATCGTAACATTAGAAGAAGAAAAGGATTAGGAATTCCTTTTGCACACTTCTTTGAGGAACATGATAATAACAGTTGTATAAAATCTCCTACACTTTACCAAGGAGGTAAGACTTCAGCCAAGGAACATTAATCCCTATTAACCGAGAAGTCATCTCGCTTCATTCTCCCACATTCTAGATTTGTGGAAAGGTGTCGCAATTGCTAAGGTAGAAGAGAAAATGCAAGAGAGAGGTATTTTGAGAGGAGAGAGAGAGAGAGAGGGAGAGAGAGAGAGAGAGAGAGAGAGAGAGAGAGAGAGAGAGAGAGAGTTGCATTGTTTAGGTGGTGGGCGTTTCTCCATTCCACTTGCATCGAAACACAACTTTGCATTACACACATGGGTTGCCTTGCAAAACCCCTCTACTATATTCTCCTCAAAGAGGATCAAAATATTTAAAACTCAGGACTACGCGTCCAAGCAACTAGAAGGTTTGCACCTTTGACTCACCTAACTGCACACACATAGGACCGAACTTCCAATCTTTACATCATGTTCCAACTAGCTAAGTGTCTATGCTCCGCATGACCCACCAATAGTCAACTTCGACAATGAAAGAGGGCTGGCCCTTATATAGCCTTTTTGCTATGAAATCAACATGGATTCCCTCATCTACTTACACATGCTTGGATTTCCTTAGCCATCCTTATCTTGACATCCCCACCAACCGCCATCATCTTTGTAGGTCTCGATGCATGATAGACTAGATAAAATTTATAAAATTGGAGCAAAACAAGACCCTCTTAAGCTGCAAAAGATTTTGTTGAATGCCAAATTTGTCTTGCAAAAAAAAATAAAAGAGTTGTGAAAAATTGTGCAATCTACTTATGAGTCATAGAGGAGAGGTGGTGGACAAGAAAAGAGGTAGTGGTTTCAAATTCATAAAGAGAGAAGGGTGTGCAAAAGTGAATGGGGAAGGATTGAGGAACAAGGAAGATGTGTTTATAAGGCATTATTGTTTAAAGGGTTAATGTTGTGATTAGTAGCTCATTTGCTTTATGGTAGCCACCTTTTTGGAGCATGTAATTAAGGTAAAATTTCATAATTTAGCACTAATTGGAAACAACTTCATACTCCCTTTCCTTGAGTGATTTATCATTGATGGTTTTCATAGGGCATTCTTTTTTGTGCAAGCAATAGACATATGATCTGCTTTTGCTTTAGGTGCTAACCTCCTCAATAGTGACACCAAAATCAGTGTCACTTTCTCTCTCATTTCCGAGTTGTGAGTGTTTAGTCACCTACAGTTATGTTGATGCACATTGTAGCACAAGTGTTCACATCTCTCGGATAGGCTAAAGCATGGAAAGTTACTCTAGTAGGGATTAGATAGGAAAGGATTACTAATCAAGAGGTTTGATGGATATTCTCACCTCCATAGGGGTTCAAGGGTTTAGGAAAGGGTTGCAGGTTTTAGAAGGAGGATAGGGTTGAGAAATCTAACTAGGGATTTGAGTGTTGTAGAGACTAGGATGAGTTCAAGGTTGAGAAAGAGTTGCAGGGTTGAGGAGTGGAGAGCTTGTCACCTTCACGAATTCATGGGGTTAAGGGTTCAAAAGGAGTGAACAAGGGTGAGAAGGAGGAAGCAGGAGGAGGAGGAGAAGGGAGGAGAGAGAAGAAGGGATGAATGAAGGAGGAGGAGGAGGGAGGAGGGAGGAGGAGGAGGGAGGAGGAGGCAAGAAGAGGAGGAGGAGAAGGGAGGAGGAGGAGGAGAAGAGACGAGGAGGAGGGAGTGCAAGAGTATGCCTTACAAAGGTGAGGGCATGGTAGAACATACTGATAGTGAAAGGGAGCATGGACGCCGCAAGATCAAACACGTGAACACAAAACTAAATTGAACATTGAGCCCTAGAAGAGTGAGATCTTCTTTCCATTGAGAGATATTTACATGTTAGTCTCTACCCAACTTGTGTGGGATGGTCTCTACATAATTTGTAGGGAACCTCAATGTCACTATACATTTGGTAGGAAACCTCAAGGG